>NC_057742.1:34516540-34537603 GCF_004010195.1 Chiloscyllium plagiosum | reverse complement strand
CCCTTCATAAATTCATGCTGACTCTGACCTATCCTGTTACTGCTATCCAGATGTGTCGTAATTTCATCCTTTATAATAGACTCCAGCATCTTTCCCACCACTGAGGTCAGGCTAACTGGTCTATAATTTCCTGTTTTCTCTCTCCCACCTTTCTTAAAAAGTGGTACAACATTAGCCACCCTCCAATCCGCAGGAACTGATCCCGAATCTATCGAACTCTGGAAAATAATCACCAAAGCATCCACGATTTCTCGAGCCACCTCCTTCAGTACCCTGGGATGTAGACCATCAGGCCCCGGGGACTGATCAACCTTCAGACCTAACAGTCTCTCCAACACCAATTCCTGGCAAATATAAATTCCCTTCAGTTCAGGTCCTTCCGTCACTGTTACCTCAGGGAGATTGCTTGTGTCTTCCCCAGTGAACACAGATCTGAAGTACCAATTCCATTCTTCTGCCATTTCTTTGTTCCTCGTAATATATTCCCCTGTTTCTGTCTTCAAGGGCCCAATTTAGTCTTCACCATTTTTTTGCCTTTCGCATACCTAAAAAAGCTTTTGCTATCCTCCTTTTATATTTTTGGCCAGTTTACCTTCATACCTCATTTTTTTCCTCTGCGTATTTCCTTCTTTGTAATCCTTTGTTGTTCTTTAAAAGCTTCAGTCCTCCATTTTCCCACTTATCTTTGCTGTGTTGTACTTTTTCTCTTTTAACTTTATATGTGTCTTAACTTCCCTCGTCAGCCACGGTCACCCATGCCTCCTCCTAGGATCTTTTGTCCTTTTTGGAATGAACTGATCCTGCATCTTCTGCATTATACACAGAAATATCCGCCATTGTTCCTCCCACTGTCATCCCTGCTAAGCTATTGCACCATTGAACTTTGGCAAGCTCTTCCCTCATAGCTCCATAGTTCCCTTTATTCAACAGAAATATTGTTACTTCCGATTGTACCCTCTCCCTCTCAAATTGAAGCTTATTGTATTATGGTCACTACTTCCCAATGGCTCCTTCACTTCAGGGTCCCTGATCAATTCTGGTTCGTTGCACAATACCAGATCCAGAATTTTCTTCTCCCTGGTCGGCTCCAGCACCAGCTGTTCTAAGAATCCATCTCTGAGGCACTCCACAAAGTCTCTTTCTTGAGGTCCAATACCATCCTGATTCTCCAAGTCTACCTGCATGTTGGAATCCCCCATAACAACTGTAGTAACATCTTTGCGACAAGCCAATTTCAACTCCTGATTTAACTTACATCTGACATCCAGACTACTGTTTGGGGGCCTGTAGATAACTCCCAAGAGGGTCTTTTTACCCTTAGAATTTCTCAGCTCTATCCACACTGACTCTACATCCCCTGATTCTAGGTCCCCCCACGCAAGGGACTGAATATCATCCCTTACCTTGAGTAATGAGTCTATAAACATAATCGTTTTGAAATGAAGTTGTAAATTCAAACAGCCTGGCACATTACTCAGACTTGGATGATTTTCTGTTAGAGTTTAAATAGCATCTTTCAGGTCTACAGAATGTCCCAAACCACTTGGCAGCTTCCAAAATGCTTTTGCAGTGTGCTCAATCATATAATGTAAAAACACAGTAGCAAATTTGCAATCAAGTTCCCACAAATGGCAGTGTGATGATCAGCCATTTACTTTGTGATAATTGAGATTAAATGTTAGTTCGGGCACCTGAGAAAATACTCTCTTTTTCTTTGCCACACTGCTACCATAATGTCTTTTGATCTACCAGAGAGAGCAAATGGAGCTTCACCTTCTCAAATTTGACAGTGCAGCACTCCTTCAATATTACTGTGGGAGTACCAGTCCATATTTTGTCCTCAAGTCTCAGACCAGGGTACCAGATGAACTATGGTTGGCCTTTTTGTGCCTTGAGGCAACAATATAAAAGATATTCACCATTTCAGTGAGTCCTAGTTTGGAAGAACTCCTTAATTAACAACTGACAAAAGTGCAAAATATCTTTTAACCAAGATGGTCTTTCCAGGTGGCAATCTACCTGAAAAGAAATGGGTTAAAGACAAACATTTGTTACTACTTCAAGTGCTTGATTTTAGGCTTATCATTTTTACCCATTACCTGCAGCAGGTTTTGCCTTGTTAAATTTAGCCCTACAAAAAACCCACGTAAGCATGACTTGAATTGATTTAAATCACAGATATGTGAACTTTACTGTTCAGGAAATGTTCTGTTCAGTATCAATTAAAATTCTGCTCTTGCAATTTGCAGGCTTTAACAGATTTCCAAGCAGAGCTACGGGATGATCCGATTATCACCACACATCTGGCAAAGCTGTATGACAACTTATTGGAGCAGAATCTTATCAGAGTGATTGAACCTTTCTCCAGAGTTCAGGTAATTGAAAGTATATGAATGAAATAAATTCCCATAGTATTTGTATTCAATGGATCTTGAATCCATTCTGAAATGTTAACTGTGACCTTAGACAAAAAGGTTTTTTCAATATTACTCGTGCAGTTTGAAAGTTTAAAGTTGCCCCATTTTGTCATTTCTTTTCACATTTGTTCAGTAGGTGGGGCCTGTATTCTTGCTGGGAGCCATGAGGTTTGTTCTGAAGTCATTTTGTGCTAGTATGGCCATGTGAATCCAATCAGAGCCATTTTGGACTGGCCTGTCCTACTACTTAGTATTCATGTTTCTTGTTGACTGTCCTGTTCCGACACTCTGTGCTTACCTCTTCCCTCAGCTGAACCAAGGAGGAGGAAGAGTCCAATAGGGACCAAAAAAACGTCTATGCATACAGCCAAGAGGCATGGCTGGGATATTAAATGAATACTTTGTATTTGTCTTTAACTACAAGGTAGAAGCTACCAAGGCTGTGATTAACAGGATAAAACTCAGGAGAAAATTTCCAAGATTTAAAACTGCTGAGAAATTGGAAACTGTTAGTAATTAAAGTTGATAAACTGGGACTGGATGCGATACACCCATGGGCATTGAAGGATGTGAGAGTGGAAGTTGTGGAGTGACTGGCAACAATCTTGCAATTTTTTGCTTGGTATTTAGAGGTAGTGCTGGAGGATTGGGTAATTTTGAAGCATCATTTCCATGTGCCTCAGGGCAACAGCACAAAAGAAATTCACCATTTTGATAGGAGTCATATTTTGGAAGAGCTCCTTCATTCCCAGCTATCTGGGAATTATAGTGCAGACAGGTTTAATTGAGGCATTCAAGAGGGCATTAGCTGATTATTTAAGTGGAAAGTATGCAGGGTTGTGGGACTTTATGCGTGGGAAATCACGTCTCACAAACTTGATTGAGTCTTTTGAAGAAGTAACAAAGAGGATTGATGAGGGTAGAGTGGTGGATGTGATCTATATGGACTTCAGTAAAGTGTTCGACAAGGTTCCCCATGGGAGACTGGTGAGCAAGATTAGAACTCATAGGATACAGGGAGAACTCGCCATTGGATTCAGAACTGGCTCAAAGGTAGAAGACAGAGGGTGGTGGTGGAGGGTTGTTTTCAAAATGGAAGCCTGTGACCAGTGGAGTGCCACAAGGATTGGTACTGGTCCACTACTTTTCATCATTTATATAAATGATTTGGATGTGAGCATAAGAGATATACACCAAAACTGGAGGTATAGTGGATAGTGAAGAAGGTTACCTTAGATTACAACAGGATCTTGATCAGATGGGCCAATGGGCTGAGAAGTGGCAGATGGAGTTTCATTTAGATAAATGGGAGGTGCTGCATTTTTGGAAAGCAAATCTTAGCAGGACCTATACACTTTTTGGTAAGGTCCTAGGGAGTGTTGCTGAACAAAGAGACCTTTGGAGTGCAGGTTCATGGCTCCTTGAAAGTGGAGTCACAGGTAGGTAGGATAGTGAAGTGCAATTCTTAGATTAGATTACAGATTAGATTAGATTACATTACAGTGTGGAAACAGGCCCTTCGGCCCAACAAGTCCACACCGACCCACCGAAGTGTAACACACCCATACCCTTACATTTACCCCTTACCTAACACTATGGGCAATTTAGTATGGCCAATTCACCTGACCTGCACATCTTTGGACTGTGGGAGGAAACCGGAGCACCCGGAGGAAACCCACGCAGACACGGGGAGAACGTGCAAACTCCACACAGTCAATCGCCTGAGGTGGGAATTGAACCCGGTCTCTGGCACTGTGAGGCAGCAGTGCTAGCCACTGTGCCGCCCACTAATTCTGGTCTCCTTCCTATCAGAAAGATGTTGTGAAACTTGAAAAGGTTCAGAAAAGATTTACAAGGATGTTGCCAGGGTTGGAGGGTTTGAGCTATAGGGAGAGGTTGAATAGACTGGGGCTGTTTTCCCTGGAGCATCGGTGGTTAAGGAGTGACCTTATAGAAGTTTGCAAAATTATGAGGGGCATGGATAGGATAAATAGACAAAGTCTTTTCCCTGGTGTCAGGGAGTCCAGAACTAGAGGGCATAGGTTTGGGGTTAGAGGGGAAAGATATAAAAGCGACCCAAGGGGCAACCTTTTCACACAGGGTGGTACATGTATGGAATGAGCTGCCAGACGAAGTGGTGGAGCCTCATACAATTTCAACATTTAAGAGATGTCTGGATGGGTATATGAATAGGAAGGGTTTGGAGGGATATGGACCAGGTGCTGGCAGGTGGGACTAGATTGGGTTAGGATATCTGTTCGGCATGGACGAGTTGGACCTAAGGGTCTGTTTCCATGTTGTACATCTGATTCTATAAATGGTGTTAAAGTACTCTCTTCAAATGTGGTGGGCTGAGTGGCCTACTTCTGTAGCATAATTCTGTGAGCCTTTGTGGTGAATCAGAGAGCAATAGCAACAGGGCCTTGGCTATGGGACTGCAGTGAGCACATCAATTATAACAAATCTAGCCTAGTGTGTCCACTACATTGCAGAGCTCCAGGTTCCAAGCCTTTAGTCTCACTAAAAGAAGGTCCTCCGTTCAGATATCAGAGAGTTAAGGTTGTAAGTTTGCTCGCTGAGTTGGTAGGTTTGCAGATGTTTCGTCACCATGCTAGGTAGCATCATCAGTGAGCCTCCAGTGAAGTGCTGGTGTTCTGTCCCGCTTTCTATTTAGATGTCTTGGTTTGTTAAGGTGGGTCATTTCCGGTTATTTTTGAAAGGTTGGTAAATGGGGTCTAAATCGATGTGTTTATTGATGGCATTCCGGTTTAAATGCCAGGCCTCTAGGAATTCCCATTTATGTCTGTTTAGCCAGTCCTTGGATGGATGTGTTGTCCCAGTCAAAGTGTTGTCCTCCTTCGTCTGTGTGTAAGGATACTGGTGATAGCTGGTCATGTTTTTTGGTGGCTGGTTGGTGTTTGTGTATCCTGGTGACTAGTTTCCTGCCTGTCTGTCTGATGTAGTGTTTGTTGCAGTCCTTGCACGGTATTTTGTAAATGACGTTTGATTGATGATGTTCCCTAACATGGTGACAAAATGTCTGAGAACAAACCTGCCAGCTCAGCGAGCAAACTTAGACCTGAACCTCAACCTGGGCTTCAAATCTTCACAAAAATCTCTTTCACAGAGTTGTTTGAATCCTGAAGCATATCAAAATTGTGAACGTTAGAAAGCTGAATTATTGAAATAGAAATAGCCAAAACTGAATAGGGAATACGATATGAGGAAGTGTCATTTGGATAGCTGAGGGACTTGGAGACTTTATAGTCTGTACCCAGAAATGGGAACACAGGAGTCGAGGAAGGGAGAAATTGGAGATATACTCACTGTGCAGTACTATCCATAATTTCTCAGATACTGAAACAGTCAATATGCAACCAAAACTGAACATCATTCAGGCTTGGTTAATGTGTGGCTGAATGTGGCTGAATACTCGTGTGGGAAGCAATGCCCATCTCCAACAAGATGACTTAGTCCCTCCCCTTGAAATTCAGTGGCATTACCATCACTGAATCTTCCAAACATGTAACTATTTCTATCTGGCCAAAGTAGCATTGACCAGAAACTGAACTGGACTAGCCATGTAAATACTGCGACAAGAGCAATTCGGTGACTGGGAATTCTGAGGTGTGTAACTTGCTTATTTGCCAATGTTTGTCCACCATATGCAAGGCACAAATCAGGACAGTGATAGATGAGGACAGTTCCAACAATGCTCTGAACTGGACTGCATTCAGGACAAATTACCCTGTTTGATTTGTACCCATCCATAACAGATAAACAGCCCCTAATTCCTCCACCAATACACAGCAGTAACAATGTGTACTGCATACATGCTGCAATGCAATAACTTGCTAAGTTATCTTTGACAGCACATTCCAAACCCATGACTTCTACCACATAGAAGGAAAAGAGCAAAAGATGCTTAAGATTGACACCATCTGCAAGTTTCACCATCCTGACTTGGAACTATTCTGCCTTCTGACAATGTATATAGGTTAATGTCTACACCTCTCCCCAACAGCATTGTGGGTAAACCTGCAAGCAATGATCATTGCCACCATCTCAAAGGCACTTAAGGATGGAGAGCAAAGATTGGCCTTTCCAAAGGCTTATGATTTTGTAAAATAATTTAAGTAAAATATTATTGAATTTTCACACTACAGGAGGAAGGCTGTTTGGCCCATCCAGTCCATGATGGCTCTTTGTGCAGCAATCTGGTCGGTCCTATTCACCCCGCATCTACCCTTGTAACCCTGCAAATTTATTACTGTCCAGCTTTCTTTTAAAAGTTATTGGTCATCTCAGCTTTTGCCAAACTCATAAGCAGCATTGGCCAGGTCATTGTCTCTGGTTAATGGAAGTTTTTCCTGACATTCCTGCTGAATTTGTTGCCTAAGTTCTAAATCTGTGCCTAGTTACTATTGGGTAAAGGGAAGCTGCTCCCAAAAACCATCTTGTCATAGCCTTATGCATCTCTCAGATCTTCCCTCAATATCCTTCACTCCAAGAAGAGTAACACAATTCTCAAACCTGACCTTGTCGCTAAAATAATTGAGAATTCTTCTAATAAATAGAATTAAAATTTAGGTTGATTGTCACATGTACTGATGTAAATACAATGAACTGTTTATAAATTCGCCACTTATGGCACCATCTTAGATGCAAAGGTACCGAATCTCAAAAATAAATTAGAAAAATAAACATCTAAAAAAGTTCAGCATTAGTCCTTCAAGCAGCCTTCCATCTGCACTGGGGGCCTATCCTTGCCAGTCTTGAGCACTGGAGGCCTTGCCTCTGTTACCCATCGAGTTCCTGCTGTGGGCCTACTTATTCTGTGTCCTTCCAAGGATTTTCATAGCCTTTCTAAAATGTTGTGACCAGAAGTGGACTCATTATCCAGTGGGACCAAGCTGAAGCTTTATGAAAGATTAGTATTAGTTATTTGCTTTTGTGTCAAGAATAGGGTGGAAGGGCCTTTGCCCAAAACATTGATTTTTTTTTTTTCCCCTGCTCCTCGGATGCTGCCTGACCTGCTGTGCTTTTCCAGCACCACTCTAATCTTGACTCTATCTCCAGCATCTGCAGTACCCACTTCTGCCTATTTGCCTTTGTGCTCAGTTCCTCAGTTTATGCACCTTTTTGCTTTTCTAGCTAACAAAATATTGGTTTATATGGTTGTGATCATTTTCAAACTAACTTGTACAATAAACACTTGCATATTGCACAGTTTTGAACTGTTTTTTTTGTATTGTGTCTATGTTTATAAGTATTTAAAGTTTTTGGGTGAATTCTTTTGAACAAAAGATACTTGTATTGATGCTTTATCATATTTAACGTATGCTTGCGTGGCATTGTGACACATGACTTGCAACTGTTTATTTTAATTGTCTATTTTTAGTGGTGACTTGGAGAAACAAAATAAAATGTCTTTTTCTTAATTTTACAGATAGAACACATAGCAAGTATTATAAAACTATCCAAGGTAAGTGGTCATCTATATTTAAGTAGATCATGAGGAATTCTGAATTTTGATGTTGAACTGAATCTTAAAGGATGTCACTTTATCTCATGTGATAAGGTTCAACTCAAGATTGAGGGCATTAGACTAAGATTTGAGCATGTAATCTAAGCTGAAACTTCAAGGAAAATGTTCAACTGCAGTTTGCTCTATCATACTAATGTGTTATTCAAACGTTGTTGCTTCATTGCAAAATTCATCTTTCAACCAACACACACAGGTTAACTGATCATTTGTGTGAAATGATTGTCTTGTTTTTCTACATATAGCTCTTGTTAAAATGTTGAGAGAAAATTTGAGATAGAAAAAAATGTTGGCCCAATTCAGCAACAGCATTTTAAAAAACCTTTTATTGAATGGTTACTAAAGCTGTATGACTCCAAACTAAAGCATTCTTCAGCTCGCCAGTGCCTGTCTAGATGTAGTAAAAGAGAATTTGAGCCTTTCATAACTAGGAAGATCTCCTATATTCCTCCTCCTTTTACATGCCAATTTGGCTAAAATCAACTGACTACAATTGGCTTCATTGCCTTGGTTAGGATGGGAAATTTGAGCAGCATTTCGTACCATCAGTTTTATCCAGGTACATTTCCCACCACTTAAATTTCTTGTTATCTAGTAGTCTGATGCCAGAAATATTGGACTTCAGAATATTGAAGTCTGGAACTGAATTACCATAGAGATAAGAGAATTTGGAATTTACAAATAGTTTTGCAGTACAGTTCGTACAATTATCTTCTACAGCAATTTACAAATGGATTAACTTGTCACCTTGATGTTTCCCCAAATATTTGAGTTTTATATTCTGTACGTTCTGTACAGAATTCATTAAGTAATGAATTAAGAGGGTTACTTAATATCTTTGCCTCCCTATTATAATCTGCTTTCTGAATATTTCTGTAGAGATATAGTGTAACTCGGAAAGTTTCAGTCCTTAATTTGGCACTCTTCGCCTTCACGCATGCAGCATCCAAAAATAAAACTGGGTTATCTCTTTGCCCAAGAACTGAAGGTCTTGTTTTTGATTTTTGTTTTCTACAGGAAGACTGCAGATTTATTTTTACTTTTGCAGTATGTCAGTTGGTCTCAAACATACTAAACTATTTCAAAGCGAAACATAGAAAGTCTCCCTTTGCCTTCAAGCATTTTTTACTATTCGATAGTTCCACTGGAGTTGTGTTCTGAGTTAAGAATGAATGGCAAGGCTCTTAAGTGCTAAATAATTTCATTGTAGTTCACTACAATATACATGGTTCTGATTTACCAGCCACATCCAATTCTTTGAAGAATTTGAGTGCTTCAATTAGATTGAAAAAGAATAGCGCACCTTTATTTCTGCTCACTCATGAAATTTAACAAGGGTACAACTTATTTTATGATGTGGTTGAGATCTGGAAATCTATAACCAGGGAATGTTGTGTTTTGAATAACTTAAAGAAAAGTCTATTTTTATCCTTGGGACTGATGGTTCTAAGGAAATGCCCGAAGTGGAACTGAAATGCTGAAACTTTATCATTACGTTAACTAAGTTGATTGGAGCTTGTTTATCTTGAAATCTTCTCATTTTCTGAATCTGCTGTGTGGCTCCTTGAAAACTTTTTATTGAATTTGAAATGCTATTGACTCTGAATCAGCCAAGAACAAGAAAAATGGAATTTTGCCCTAGATAATTAATCCAAAATGACATTGTCAGTTGGACAGCTGTTAAATGTGACTTGGACCTAACACGATGCTGTTATTCCAGGGTGATGTAGAAAGAAAACTCTCTCAGATGATCTTGGACAAGAAATTTCATGGTAAGTATTGAACAGTTCCTGCATGAAAGTTGAAAAGCAAAGTTAAAATCATACCTAAAATCATACCCAGCTTTGAATACACTATAATTGTCAATGATGTAAACTCTTCCATGTAACCGATTTAAACACAGGCTCCAATCACAATTTGAAATCTTAATGATGCAAAATATTTCAAGGGCTAACTTTTTTTGTCAAGAGTTACCTTTGTCTGTTTTGTTTTAGTTCTCCTTAATAAATCATCTCTCAAGACAGGTATGATTTAAACTTTGATCAAATCTCTTGTTCCAAACAACTTTTCACCTGTTCCAATAGGACTGAAATATTAACTGCATGTGGTATTGTTGTTCCAGTATGCAGTTTCATACAGCATGTCCTTGGGAAAAAATTTTTATTTTGCCTGTAGAGTAAGGAAAACTATGTAGAAATTGAGATAGTTTTGTTAAGGTTTAAAAATGATATCAACTTGTCAGCTTTAACCCTTTGCAGATTAACCAACCTGTGGTTGCTAGTCTGAACAAAACAAAATTGTCTTGTAGGTTTGGTGTTTGTTGTTCCAATCTTATCAGTATTGTGCATCCAGTATCTTTGGTGCTCTCATATTAGATATTGTATATTGATGTACATACTTTCTTAGATTTGAGAAAAATAATTTACAATCTAGCTAGAAACTGGAAATTGTTTCCAACAATTTATGTTTTAGATCTTGTTTGTGTTTGCAGGTATTTTAGACCAAGGCGAAGGAGTCCTGATTGTGTTTGATGAGCCTCCAGTAGACAAAACATATGAAACTGCGCTTGAAACAATCCAGAATATGAGTAAAGTAGTGGACTCTCTCTACAACAAGGCAAAAAAACTAACATAGGTAAGTGTAATGTAATGCAAGGGACAGATCTCTTTTTTTTTAAAACAATATCTGGCATGTAGTGTCCAGCTGATATGTGACTATTCCTACTTGAGGTGATGCATTATTCATAATCAATATGGTATCATTTCTTAAAACTGGACATCTTGCAATATTTTCCTCTCTTCAGTTTGTACAGCTGTCTGTTGAGGCAGAAATCTTTAAAAAGGAACTAGATATGTGAGCCTGTATCCAACATTTTTTTTAATGTAAAGACTAGATTTTGTCAAAAGTTTAGGTCGGTGCCTTTCCCAATTATTTTGAGGATCTACAGTAGAAACAATTTTGTAAAAACCCATCTGGCCTGTAAGTCACTTAAGACCCACACAATGTGGCTGATTCTTAACTGCCCTGTCAGCACCTAAGGATGTCAATAAATGTTGACTTGGTTAGTGGTGCCATGTGAATGAATTTTAAAATAAAAATTAAAAAGATGATTTATTTTACAACATTTTACCTACAGAACAAAGCAACTTACACGTAGAGTGAGATTTGCGCGCTCGCTCTCTTGCACTTGAACTCTTTTCCCTTTCCCAAAAGATTGGGATTGTCATCTGATTAGGTCACTTTGTTGCAGCCAAGTTATCAATACTTAGTCTGTTTGAAAGCTTACTTCGGTTTTCTCAACTTTTCAAAATTTTAAGTTTGTGTCTATGACCTAAAATTAAAATTTGTCAGACTGTGATTATGACTGTCAGCTGGGAGTGATGGTTCACCGGTTGTGCACTGTCAAATTGTCCACTGCTTTGCCCAAAGGTAATACATGTTTTTGACTCCCAATGTGCAACATTGTTAACATTCTTGCAAATATTGCAGAAAAACGCTTCTATAGAAGATTGTTGTGTCTGTATTTATATAAAAATGTGTGTAGAATTGTCATCCTATAATTGCACATTCCTGCATGTGGCAAATGTGTGGCTGCCTTCGTTTGGTGTCTCTTCACCTCTGTGACCAATTCTGGAGAAAAAGATCCTAGTTCACTTGGTACCAAATTATTCCTTCCTAAATTGCACTTAATTCAAGCATCCCCCAGTTATAATGTCAGTGTACTCTGTACTCTGTACTCTAAAAATGAAGCAAGGCTACTAACTGTAGACAAACTAAAGCCTCCACCTCAACCCACTTCATTTGAAGGCAGAATAAAAGCTAAATACGGTGGATGCTAAAATCTGAAGGTAAAGCAGAATCCGGAAATAATTATCTTTGGCACAATCAAAGAAGAGCGGCAAGGGTCAGTTCTGAATATGGCTTCAGAATTAGGGAAAGAAAGGGACCAAGTTTTGAACTATTTAAGAAGAGGATGATAAACAAAAGAGAATACTTGGGGTTGGGTAGAGTAGAGTGAGGGGTTGATTAGGATAGAGATGTAGTGGGAAAATGGACAAATTTGTAATAATGGAAGTAAAGTATTTGTCCAGAGTTGGTGTGAAAGCAGAATAATGACCAGCTCCCTCTATGCAAAAACATGAAAAACAAAAGTCACACCAGCAGATAGCCCCCAAAACAAATCCACATGGATGATGCAGCTCATGGTCTGAAATTATTGAATTTGATATTGTGCCTCAAAGACTCGAAAGTGCCTCATTGAAAGATGAGATGTTCTTTGAACTTGTTTTTTAGCTTCACTGTAGCAGGCTAAGAACTGAAATGTTATGAGAAGTGGAGAGTTAAAATGACAAATGACTAGAAGCTTGGGGTGGGTCTTACAGACTGAACAGGCATTTTGCATGCCGTTTACCCAATCAACATTTGGTCTCCCCAATGTAGATGGGATCATATTGCTGTAAACAGAGTACTAAATTTAAGGACATACAACCAAATCATTGCTTTGACTGGAAGAAATGCCTGTGGCCTCGCAGGTTTTGTATAAGAGCAGGTTTTGCACCTTATGTAATGGCATGTGAAGGTAATAGGAAATTGTCAAGGTGTTGGGGTGATGGATGAGTGGTCAAGATATCTTGGGAGTGGGCAGTCCCTTTAGAATATTAAGGGGAGGAAAGGTGTATTTGGTAGTTTCATCATGCTGGGAGTGATGGAAATATAGAGCGCTATCATTTGTGTGTGGTGGTTGATAGTGCAACGTGAAGCTGAGGGGAGAGATGAAACTGAAGTGTGGGAACCAGCAAGATACCATTGAGGGCCTTGTCAACTACAAAAGAGCAGGTGAATTCCTGGTTAAGAAGAAAGGACAACTTAATAGACGTGTTGTTGTAGAAGGTTTGATCATGATAAGAGGTGAATAGACTGAAAAACTGGGAGAAAAAAATTACTTCTCACAGGAGGCTAGGTGAAAGGAAGTATACTCGGGGTGCAGTGGAAATCAGGGGCTTATTATGGATATTACTCGACAATCTATCCCCAGAAATGGAAGCAGAAGTTGAAGAAGGAAATGAAAGATTCTGTGATGTACAGTTCAAAATGAAAAGGGGTGGAAATTGAAGCAGAGTTGAAGTTTTCCAGCACAGGTACAGTCATCATTGTCCCAGAAACTGAGTTTGTGGAGGGTCCAAGTAAAGCTGACACAAAAAGATAAAATACATTTGCTCCTACATGGCAATTACTCCACCTTAGAATGGGAAAACAGATGCAAACGTTTGACTCCTGTCATCTTACCAATGGTAACTTCAAAAAAACACGGGTACGACAACGATACCTTTTATTTGGAGGAAGTGAGACAAGTCAAAGAAATTGACGGAACGAGTTCATCTAGGCTGAGGGTGTTAGTGGTGGTTGGAGACTGGTCAGGCTGCTTTGCTGGGATACAGTATTACTACTTGACCAAGAGACCACTTTCATACAGGTGCGAACAAGATTTGAATACTTAAATGTATTGTGGTAAGCTTATTTAGGTTACATTATCCTCTTAGAAGTTAAGATTTCTGGTTCTAATTTTTAAATCAATTGATTACATTAATTTTTTTCATCTTCATAACAATGCTTATTAAAATGGTCTGTAGAATTTCATGAGTAAGGACTCCTCAATTTCCTTTTATATCTTGTTTGAGCTGTCAAAATTAGTTAGCCTCCAGGAGTTGACAAACCAGAAAACACCATCCAAACACACTTACGGATGCCCTGAAGTGCACGTACAATTACTGTTCATTTTAAAGGCTTTGCAATCTGGTAATGTTCAGGATTAGCCCATTCACTGCCTATGTACCTTTATTAATTAGCTAGCTTTTTTGGTATCAAAGTTTCTTTTTGCCTTGTGGTTGTGGATACAAGCCTTGCAACTTTACAGCAGGGAGAGGAAATTAGCCCATGGGTTTTTTTTGAAGTTGCCATTGGTAAGATGACAGGCGTCAAACGTTTGCATCTGTTTTCCCATTCTAAGGTGGAGTAATTGCCATGTAGGAGCAAGTGTTTTCTTATGTTCTGTATGGTGATAAAGTTAGATTGTAATTTTACCAACATTACTGATTGAAATAAAACCAAGAACTGTGAATGCTGAAGATCTGAGAAAAAATGGTTTGCTGGTGAAACTTAGGTTTGGCAGCATCTGTGGAAGAAAGCAGATTTAATGTTTTGAATCTGAAAAGTCAATGGACTGAACATTTAAGTCAGCTTTCTTCTGCCAGGTGCTACCAGAACTGCTGGGTTTTGCCAGCAATTTCTGTATCATTACTGATTTTTGAAATATGGCTTGCATGAGTTGTCATATGGCTAGCAAAGACCAATCAAATTTCAAAACTGAATGAATGATCTTCCACAACTTCATCTTTTGTTTCAATGCCAATGAAGTTAGTTCTGCTGTAAATCTGTTTATTTTCATTTCTGATGTAAATCTTCCACATCTACATGCCTTCCTCCCTGCTCTTGATTCCAGCCAATAAAAAGATGACAGTCTTTTATGGAGTTCCCAGATGGATTGTTCACTACTTTATTCATTGTCTGAAATTTTTCATACTCTAAAATGGCTGTTTTATTCTATCCATCAGTTGTTTAAGACCAGTCTCTCTGCTTTAGGTCTCTGAAGAAATGCTTTCTTTCATTAAGTGAAATCTAATCTTGCAAATATTCAAGCTCCATGTTCCCATAAAGAAAATACTGTCATGTTTTCATTGGTTTTCCATCATTAATTTGTAACAAATTTTGTAATTAAAATTTAATTGCGACATTCTCCTTGAGAATATAATGACAGTCAATATAAAAGAGAACATAAAATTTTGCCAACATGTAAGAGGTTGAATGCATCCTATAAAGGACAGGGATGGATACTTAGAGTTGCAGTGCAAGGCTAGAATACTTAATTGAGGAAATGCAGTTATCAATGTTTGATTGGCAGGAGAAATGTAGTATTGAAAGAAGCAGAGATGGCAGTGTCAAGGTTGAAGAAGTGGTGGTACTCTAAATCCCACCACTTAGAGCAGATAAGCCTCTCTAACTCTAAACCCATCCCCATCTCCTGAATGTAACAGTGAGTTCGATAACAGTTGGCTTAGTGCATGGGAATTAGTGTCTCACCAACTTGATTGGAGCTATTTCAATAAATAACAAGAATGATTGATTGAGGACAGACGGTGAACATGATCTATGTGGGCTTCAGTGAAGCACTCAAAAAGGTTCTTTATGGCAGACTGGTTAGCATGGTTACATCACATGGAATACAGGGAGAACTAGCCTTTTGGATACAAAACTGGCTTGAAGTTAGAAGACATAGGGTGATGGTGGAGGGTTGCTTTTCAGACTGGAGCCTGTGACCAGTGGTGTGTTACAAGATTGGTGCTGGGTCCATTGCTTTTCATAATTTATATAAATGAATTGGATGTGAGCATCGGAGGTATGGATGTAAGTTTTGCAGATGACACCAAAATTGGAGGTGTCATCTGGACAGTGGACGTTGAAGAAAGTTACCTCAGAGTAAAACAGGACAGTAATTAGATGGGCCATGGGCCGAGGAGTGGCAGATGGAGTTTATTTTAGATAAATGTGGGGTGCTGCATTTTGGAAAGGCAAAGCAGGGCAGAACTTACACACTAAATGGTAAGATCCCGGGAAGTGTTGCTGAATAAAGAGACCTTGAGTGCAGGTTCGTAGTCTCTACCTGGAGTCCCAGGTCGACAGGATTGTGAAGAAAGTGTTTGGTGTGCTTTTCTTTGGTCAAAGCTTTGAGTACAGGAGTTGGAAAGTAATGTTGTGGCTGTACAGGATGTTGGATAGGCCACTTTTAGAATACTGTGTGCAATTATGGTCTCCCTGCGAGAGGAAAGTTCTTGTGAAACATGAAAGGGTCCAGAAAAGATTTACATGGATATTGCCAGAGTTTGTGCCATAGGGAGAGACTGAATAAGCTGGGGCTATTTTCCCTGGAGCGCCAGAGGTTAAGGGGTAACCTTATCGAGGTTTATGAAATCATGAGGGTCATGGATAGGATGAATAGTCTTTTCCCCAAGTTGGGCAAGTCAAAAACTAGTAGGCATAGATTTAAAGTGAGAGGGGAATGATTTAAAAGGGACCTAAACGGGGCAATTTTTTCACAGAGGGTGGTGTTTGTATGGAGTGAGCTGCTAGAGGAAGTGGTGGAGGCTGGTACAGTTATAACATGTAAAAGGCATCTGGATGGGTACATGAATGGGAAGGGTTTAGAGGGATATGGACCAAATACTGGCAAGTGGGACTAGATTAATTTAGGATAACTGGTCAACATGGACGAATTGGATCAATGGTCTGTTTTCATGCTGTACAGCTCTGACTCTATTACAGTTACTGTCTAATTCCATGACCTAACGTTTGAGCTTAAAGCCTGTATGAAAGTTTTTTGAAGCAGCATGGATTTCCATAGCCTGATTTAATGCAATGTCCTGTGCAGTAGTTGATGGGTCACCTGAACTGACTTAAAGTGCACAAATCACATTTAGTGTTCAGCAGATCCTTGAAAGAAATGAGTTATATATTTCTCGCACAATGCTTAATTTGCTCCTCTTGACAGGTGAGGGAATTCTCTATTGCCTTGGCAGGAGAACATGGCAATGTTACACAAACTGACTTGTGTTAAATTGGATAAATTACTAACATTAAAACAATTGAACATTAATTCGTATGCCAGTTTGGTGCAACACTAAGTGACATCTTTTTATTGTGAGAAAATCAACTATAGTGACATCTTAAAATGGGTTAGCTGTAAATATATACTTATTGCTTCACTGATAAGTTATTGCAACACTGACCTGCCATTTCATAGACACGAGAAGGACATTTTGTACTTAACTGTCAACCATTTTGATCATGATTCTTGATTTAAAAGTTCTTTCGTTACTCTATAAATAGACTGCATCTTTAAAATCTTCATTTTTTTTGTGACTAATCTCTCTAACAAAAAGGGTCTTTGCCTTAATACAGAACAACCTTGGTTATCTGAACGTCAGTTGTCCAAATTTCAGATTATCCGAAAAAGATCTCAAGGTCACTACCTGCAGAAACTCTGTTTCCGAGACAGATTGCCGACCAGTGAGCTCAGCAACTTCTCTCCTGCTCTGTCTCGCTTATTCCTTCCGTTCTCTATCTATCTCTCACATTGTCTCTGACCCCTTTCTCTCTGTCTCCATCTTTCCCTCTTATTCTCTATCTGTCATAAATAGCAGAACGTTTCTGACATCTGTCCTTTCAGGAGGTATATTTATAGACTTACATGCAGCTTTTTTTCCCCTTGTGCTTTAATTACAATCCGAAGTTTGGGTTTGACTATTTCGGACAATCTGTTTTAGACTCTGGTACTTGTTCAATGATTCGAATGAGTGAAAGAGCGCATATCTGAGCAGAGATACTGACAGAAACCCATGCAGACATGAGGACCCGTGTAAAACTACAGCAAAATAGCCTGCTCCGTCCCAGAGTGTCTTTCAATTTGATTTGATCAGGCTGACTGGTGTAATACACAAGTCGGTGCTTGTGGCTGAGGCTGTGTGTCACAGGGTTCCACTTATACTTCAGAACGCTTCCTTTGTTTATGACCATTTCAGTTAACCGAACAAAACTCCCTGCCCGATTCATTTGGATAATCGAGGCTGTTTTGTACACACATTTGTAAACTGCTGTGAGGCTGTATCCTAGCGCAGTGAAAGGTAAATTTTAAGCATGTGCTTAAAATTTTGAAATCACAAAGATCGGAGGTGACCAGTAAATTTTGATCGAAGTATTTTGTTTAACACACATGCCTTCAATTGAAAAAGAACTGATTGAGTATCCTGTGTCTCTATACATCCAATGACAGAAGAACCCTAACCCTATCGCAATTCAAAGTCAATCCATGCATTTGTGTTGTAGTTAAGTCGAGGTCACATGTTTTCTTTACACATCGATCTGTTTTGCAACCCGATATAAAAATACCATAGTAGGTTTTTTTTTGCTTTATCCCTTGAAGAATTAAACAATACTCTGCTTTAATTTATTGTTCTATTAATCTGCATTGCTACGTTTAGGAACTTGTGCATCTACTCCTTTTACCTAAAAGGCACTCGTTTTTTAAAGACTACATAACTTCCCAGCACTTCTAAGTAAAATATGCTATCTTCTATATATCTGTCTTGAAGTTTATTTACCAATTAATGATCATTCTTCACATTTATTAGCATCTTCCTGCATCCCCACGGTGTTAACTGAATCTCTTGTTTGATGTCATTCGTGAATTTTGAAATTTTGTAAATGGTGAGTAACAATGGTCCCAATTCCAGTCTCTGCGGAATATTTCCTAGCTGTTTTGCAGCCATATTATTCATTCTGTACCTTTTTTATGGTGACATGGTGGCTTAGTAGTTAGCATGACTGCCTCACAGCACCAGGGACCTGGGTTTAGTTCCACCCTCAGGTGACTCTGAAGTTTGCATATTTTTGCCAGTCTCTGTGTTTCCTCCAGGTAGTCCAGTTTCCTTCCACAGTCCAAAGCTGTGCAGATTAGATGTATTGGCTGTGCTAAATTGTCCACAGTGACCAGGGATGTGCAGGCTAAGTGGATTAGCCATGGGAAATGCAGGGTTACGGGGATCGAGTAGGGGAGTGGGTCTGGGTGTGATGTTCTTTGGAGGGTGAGTGTGAACTCTATGGGCTGAATGGCTTGTTTCCACACTAGGGATTCTGTTCTATTCTATGTACCGTGACCATACTTGTGTGTCATTGATGCATCACGTTAAAAGTTTATGGAAGTATATATATTCACCCTTTTCTGTTCTACCTCAAAATTGAATAACATTTCTCAAATGGGATTTTCCTTTTTGGAAACTATCATTATATTTTCTGTCTGTCTAGATATTTTCCTAATCAATCTTTGACCATTGCCTAATTTACCAATTTTGTAATAAATGCCTTCAATTTTCACAGCTTAGGTTATTGCCAGCAAAGACGACTTTTTTTTTGTCACAATATACAGAACACAGGTAGTTAGCACCCCAGATGACCTGTGTTAATTCTATAATTTGTTATGTCATTAATATTAAAAGTGAGAATACTGTATGTAATGTTATGGAATGGAAGACTACTTCCTTTGAGACTTATTCTACTTTGCTGTACTTGGATGGAGTCCCGGCTCTAGATATATACTTGCAGTTTAGCATTCGTGCAAACCCCATATCTCCATGCTGACACTAGTGGTCTGTGATTCTCCACTCTTAGGTGTTTGAATGTTGCTCTCCCTGTCATTTGTGTTTACAAACAAGTAAGACTTCAGGTTTGAAAAACGTAAGAGACACAGTTGCAAACAACTGTGGGTGGCATGGTGGCACAGTGGTTAGTACTGCTGCCTCACAGCGCCAGAGACCGGGGTTCAATTCCCACCTCGGGCGACTCTGTGTGGAGTTTGCACATTCTCCCCGTGTCTGCGTGGGTTTCCTCCAGGTGCTCCGACTTCCTCCCACAATCCAAAAATGTGCAAGTTAGGTGAATTGGCCATGCTGAATTGCCCATTGTGTTAGGTGAAGGGGTAAATGTAGGAGAATGGGTCTGGGTGGGTTACTCTTCAGCGGGTCGGTGTGGACTTGTTGGGCCGAAGGGCCTGTTTCCACACTGTAAGTAATGTAACCTAATCTAAATATTTAATAAATCCGTCTGGGTAGTGTCCCAGACTCAATCATATTCAGCTACTACATCAATGTCCTTTTACTCCATTGTAAGGTGAGAATTGAGGATGCACACAGATGATTGCAAATTGTTTAGCAATATTTGCAACCCTTCAGATACTGAAGGATAAATGCAACAAGATTTGGGCAATTTTCAGGGGTGATGGCATGTGACACTTGTGCCACACAAGTAATCCAAGATGGAGGACGGGAAAAATTTCTGGCTGTAAGAATTCCTTTTTTTTTTGAGGTATTTTAGGTGTTGGAGGTGATTTCCTCTAATTCTAGGAGCAGCAATTACTGTTTTATATGCTGTTGCATTGTTTTGGAACTTTGGAAAAAAAAGTCAAAACAACAGCAGTTTTAAAAGGGTGAAGAACAGACAAAGGAAGCACATGGTGAGGACAGTGCAGGAGAGAGAGAGAACCTGCACAGTTATTGCCTTTGCTGTTTTTGAATTCATGTGTTGCTGGACATCGGTGTGCATCTGGGAAAATTAACAAACAGTGAATTTCACAACTAATCTTGGAGGAACCAGTTTGGGGGAAGTTCACAACACAGAATCCGATAAATTAATTGTTGTTTTAAGTCTGTCCAAGAAAGAGGCTGTATTAGTGAGTACGTGGGTTCTTGCTTGATTATATGTTTTTGGAGATAAATCTCTTGATTAAACTTAAAATATAAGCCATAGCTATTAATTTAATCTGGTGCAGTGTTTTGTAGAGGAATAAGATGGTGTTATTTTCTGGGTCTGTAGATTGTGAAGGAGCAAAAATGGCCTTTGCAGTGATATGTACTACTTGTCAGATGTGGGAGTTAAAAGAGAGTTTAAGGGTTACTGCAGATTATATCTGCCAAAAATGCCGTTGGATGTGAATCTTCTCAGACCGACTGGATCAGTTGGAGAGACTGATAGAAGCGATGAAAAATTTGCAACAGCAACAGTATGTGATGGATGGCAGTTATAGGAAGGGGGGGCAAATCTCAGATACAGTCACATAGATGGGTTAACTCTAGGAAGGGTAAGAGAGGTAGGCACCTAGGGCAGGAGTCTTTTGTGGATATACCCATTTCAAACAGGTATGCTGTTTTGGAAAATGTAGGGGGTGATGGATTCTCAGGAGAACATCGCACGAATACCCAAGTTTCTGGTATTGAGACTGGCTCTAATGCAACAATGGGTATGTCGGCTTCCAAGAGATCAATTGTGTTAGGGGATTCTGTAGTCCGAGGTACAGACAGATGTTTCTGTGGCCAGCAGAGAAAAAGCAGAATGGTGTGTTTCCCTAGTGCCAGGATCAAGTATGTCTCAGAGAGGGTGCAGAATGTTCTCACGGGGGAGAGGGGCCAGCAAGAGGTCATTGTCCACATTGGAACCAAC
>NC_057742.1:34514515-34516440 GCF_004010195.1 Chiloscyllium plagiosum | reverse complement strand
TATACTGGCAGGGAAATTTGCTAGAACTGCTTGGGAGGATTTAAACTAGTAAGGTGGTGGGGGGGCATGGGGCATGGGGCCCAGGGAGATAGTGAAGAAAGAGATCAATCTGAGACTGGTACAGTTGAGAACAGAAGTGAGTCAAACAGTCAGGGCAGGCAGGGACAAGGTAGGACTAATAAATGAAACTGCATTTATTTCAATGCAAGGGGCCTAACAGGGAAGGCAGATGAATTCAGGGCATGGTTAGGAACATGGGACTGGGATATCATAGCAGTTACGGAAACATGCCTCCGGGATGGGTAGGACTGGCAGCTTAATGTTCCAGGATACAAATGCTATAGGAAGGGAGGCAAGAGAGGAGGGGGAATGGCATTTTTGATAAGGGATAGCATTACAGCTGTGCTGAGGGAGGATATTCCCAGAAATAAATCCAGAGAAGTTATTTGGGTGGAACTGAGAAATAAGAAAGGGATGAATCACCTTATTGGGATTGTATTATAGATCCCCTAATAGTCAGAGGGAAATTGAGAAACAAACTTGTAAGGAGATCACAGCTATCTGTAAGAATAATAGGGTGGTTACGGTAGGGGATTTTAACTTTCCAAACATCGACTGGGACTGCCATAGTGCTAAGGGTTTAGATGGAGAGGAATTTGTTAAGTGCGTACAAGACAATTTTCTGATTCAGTATGTGGATGTACCTACTCGAGAAGAGGTCATGTTTTGCACCGTCTTGGAAAATAAGGCAGGGCAGGTAACGGAGGTGTCAGTGGGGGACCACTTTGGGGCCAGCAACCATAATTCTATTGGTTTTAAAATAGTGATGGAAAAGGATAGACCAGATCTAAAAGTTGAAATTCTAAGTTGGAGAAAGGCCAATTTTGGCAGTATTAGGCAAGAACTTTCGAAAGCTGATTGGAGGCCGATGTTCGCAGGTAAAGGGACAGCTGGGAAATGGGAAGCCTTCAGAAATGAATAACCAGAATCCAGAGAAAGTGTATTCCTGTCGGGGTGAAAGGGAAGGCTCGTAGGTATAGGGAATGCTAGATGACTCAAGAAATTGAGGGTTTGGTTAAGAAAAAGAAGGAAGCATATGTCAGGTATAGACCGGATAGATCGAGTGAATCCTTAGAGTATAAAGGAAGTAGGAGTATACTTAAGAGGGAAATCAGGAGGGCAAAAAGGGGGCATGAGATAGCTTTGGCAAATAGAATTAAGGAGAATCCAAAGGGTTTTTACAAATATATTAAGGACAAAAGGGTAACTAGGGAGTGACTCGGGGGCCCCTCAAAGATCAGCAAGGCGGCTTTTGTGTGGAGCCCCAGAAAATGGGGGAGATACTAAATGAATATTTTCCATCGGTATTTACTATGGAAAAGAATATGGAAGATATAGACTGTAGGGAAATAGATGGTGACATCTTGCAAAATGTCCATATTAGAGGAGGAAGTGCTGGATGTCTTGAAACGGTTAAAGATGGATAAATCCCCAGGACCTGATCAGAGAACTTTCTGGGAAGCTAGAGAAGTGATTGCTGGGCCTCTTGCTGAGAAATTTGTATCATTGATAGTCACAGGTGAGGTGCCAGAAGAGTGGAGGTTGGCAAACGTGGTGCCACTGTTTTAAGAAGGGCGGTAAAGACAAGCCAGGGAACGATAGACCAGTGAGCCTGACCTCAGTGGTGGGCAAGTTGTTGGAGGGAATCCCGAGGGACAGGATGTACATGTATTTGGAAAGGCAAGGACTGATTAGGGATAGTCAAAATGGCTTTGTGTGTGGGAAATCATGTCTCACAAACTTGATTGAGTTTTTTGAAGAAGTAACAAAGAAGATTGAGGGCAGAGTAGTAGATGTGATCTGTATGGACTTCAGTAAGGCGTTCAACAAGGTTCCCCATGGGAGACTGATTAGCAAGGTTAGAT
>NC_057742.1:34470312-34513764 GCF_004010195.1 Chiloscyllium plagiosum | reverse complement strand
GAGATTTACAAGGATGTTGCCAGGGTTGGAGGATTTGAGCTATAGGGAGAGGCTGAACAGGCTGGGGCTGTTTTCCCTGGAGTGTTGGAGGCTGAGGGGTGACCTTATAGAGGTTTACAAAATTATGAGGGGCATGGATAGGATAAATAGACAAAGTCTTTTCACTGGTGTCGGGGAGTCCAGAACCAGAGGGCATAGGTTTGGGGTGAGGGGGGGGAAAGATATGAAAGATAAGGGGCAAATTTTTCATACAGGGTGTGGTACGTGTATGGAATGAGCTGCCAGAGGAAGTGGTGGAGGCTGGTACAATTGCAACATTTAAGAGCATTTGGATGGGTATATGAATAGGAAGGGTTTGGAGGGATATCAACCAGGTGCTGGCAGGTGGGACTAGATTGGGTTGGGATATCTGATTGGCATGGCTGGATTGGACCGAAGAGTCTGTTCCCATGCTATACATCTCTATGACTCTAAGTGCCAGGCAGTGACTATCTCCAACAAGACAAACATCTAATTATCGCTCCTTGACATTCAATGGCAATATCATCACTGAGTTACCCCATTGAGCAAAAACTGGACTCTGTAATAGTCGTGTCAATGCAATTGCTACAGGAGCAGATTAGAGGCTAGGAATCCTGCAGTGAGAAACTCCCCTCGTTCCCCCAAAGATTACCCACCACCTCTAAGTCACAAGTTAGGAATGTGATGTAATACACCCAACCTGCCTGGATGAGTGCAGCTCCAAGAAGTTTGTCACCATTCAGGAGAAAGTATCTTGCTTAATTGACATTGCATCAATGTGCATGCACTCTTCAGCAAGACAGTACCTTCCAAACCGACAAGTTCCCTGCCAAGCCACTCACCATTCTGAAATTTATTGCCATTCCTTCAAGTGTCACTTGGTCAAATCTGAAAGCTCCCTCCCGAACAGCATTATGGGTGTACCTAAACCAAATGGACTGCAGCAGTTCAAGCAGGCAACTTGGAATTGACAATAGATGTTGGCTTAGCCAACAACTCCAATACTGCTTAAAAATAATTCTTTAAAAATCATTTAATATAACCATATGTTTTCTATATCCTAAACCTTTTGCAAAAAAAAATTACTTCCATTTTATGAAACAAGATGAAATTTAAATATGTTTAACTTTATTTTTCATGATATTTTGATTCTGTTTTTAAAAGGCATCAATTGTGTTAATCTTCAGATTCTAGTCTTGTAAAGTTTTTGTGTTTATGTTAACTGCCAAAAAAACTTTTTAATGAAACTGCGACGAGCTAAAAAAATCATAGTGGGTCATTCAGGATATAGAGTCTGCTCTGCCATTCAATTTGATCATGCCTGGTTACCTACCTTAAGACCACTTTCCTTGCCATCTCTGTAACCTGATCATAGAAGATCATAGAATCCCTACAGTGTGGAAATAGGCCCTTTGACCCAACAAGTCCATACTGAAGAATAACCCAACCTTATGTTACCACTGTCCGAACATCTTATCGATTTCTATACTGAACATGTTCAATGAGCTTCTACATCCCCCGAGGGAAGAAAATTCTAAATATCCATCAGCTGCTTGGATGAAGAAATTTCTGCTCATCTCAGCCTTGACTGCTGCCTGCATGCTAGTTTTTAGCCACTTATGAACAAGCCCACTCGATCCATTTTAAATGCTAGCAGTTCTAAGTCATTTAAGAATTTTTTTTTTCCTTTTTTTTAACCAAGTGCATAACTTCACGCCAATTCCTATTAAGTTCAATTTGCATATTCTAGCCCATTCAGTTAGCCCATCCAAATCTCCCTGAAGCCTCCTTGTATCCTCCTTACAGCTATGCTTTCATCTCATTTTATAATCAATCAGCAAATTTGGAAATATTGCAATTGCTCACCAAAATCATTTCATAAAGATTGAGACTAGCTGTGGGCTTCACATACATTGTCTGCATCCTGGCTTAGTGCTATCTTGCAAGGTCATCAGGAATTTGTCAGATTGGGGAAAAGAAATTAGTACTTTCTTCTGCACAATGAGACCAAAATTCCAACTTTTTAAAAAATGGCCTCAAATTTCACCTGATGTTAAACATTGTCATTGTGAGACCTTGAGTCCCATATATTTTAGGCAAGGGAAAATATCTGACTTGCATCTCAGATGCAAGGTCCAGCCATTGTTAAGCAGACATTGAGAAAGATGGCATGTGTGCAATTGTGAGTACAATTCAAACAATCTTTTCAGCACTTCGACATGAGCAAGCTGGTGAGCATTTTTTTTGTGGAGCAGATTTACAATTACCTAGTTATTTAATATAGTGGAAAAGATATCGGATCAAGAGGGTGGAGTTTATAAAGTTAACATTGTAACAGAATATACCAGCGCTTGCTTAAATTGTTGGGTATGTTCTCCTTGGCACGCAGTTTCCCATGTGATCCAGTTCAGCCACATTGCATTTTGGGCAGCTATTTTCGCATAGCACCATTCCTCTATCTCCCTATCAAGATTTAGCTCTGTAGGTGTGAATTTCAATACATTTGATCAAAACTTTAATTTTCAAGGAAGCTGTCAAGGGGTTGGAAATCTCCTTAGCTGTTATTTGGATAGGTAGTAATTTGAAAAAATAAACTTCCTCCTGTATTGATCCTTTAAGTATCCCATGAGCAGAAAAACCTGTTCTGATGGTTCATCCCTGGCCTTCAGATTGCAAGAGAACTGTCTCCTTTATGTATCTGACAGTAGTACCTTAAATCCAAGTTTTTTTTCTTGGCTGACCACACTGAATCATGCGATTTTATCAGCGATTCATTCATTTCCAGGGAAGCCTGATCTCAGAAATGTCTTCCTTTATCCTCTTGCCTATTGCATAGGTATAAGGTTAATTAGCAATCCTTCATCCTAATTCTCTTTCGTTTGGAAATAAATCAACTATTCAGAGCGTAAATTTTTATCACCCAGTCTCTGTAGAACTTCTTTGGATTACTATCCTGAGTTTCCTTTAAATTTCTTCTGAGAGTTATCGAGTGATGATGAATTTATAAAAAGCTGAGCATATATTCAGTGTGATTTCACAGCAGCTTTATTATGTGAAATGAAACTCATCTGACTAACTGGCATTGACCAAAGTACTGGAAATAACAATGGCAAAAATAGCTCTGTTGACACTCAATTTTTATTAACGTCAGGGGGCTAGTACCAAAATTAGGAAAACTGTCTCACCGGCTAGTCGAGCAACAGACGAGTCATGCTCTTGGAATCATACATTACAGCCACTGTCTCAAATACGACCATCAACATCCCGAGATACATCCTGTTCCACTGGCAGGGCAGACCCAGTAGAGGTGACAGGGATTATTTGGACGGAGTTGTCCTGGGAGTCCTCCATATTGGCCTTGAACCAGACCATTTGTCATGGTTAAAAATGTGCAATGAAACCGCATGTTGATTTAGCATGTATTGTCCTCCCTCAGCTAAGTCAGTACTTCTCTATGTTGAACCCATTGGATGAAGAAGTGAAGGTGGCAAGGACATGGAATGCACTGTGTGTGGAAGATTTCAGTGTCCACCATTGGCCCGGCAACAGCATTACTGTAGGATGTAAAAACATAGCTGCTAGATTGGGTCTTCAGCAAGGGATGACGGAACTGACCAGAGGAAAAAGCATACTTAAACTCGTCCTCACCATTCTACCTGCCACAAATGCATTTGTTTATGATTGTATCTGTAAGAGTAACCACTGCACAGCCCTTGTGAAGATAAAGTCCCTTCATATTGACAATGCCGACCCCAATCAGCTAGTGTGTCAACAACGCCAAGGTAAATGGGACAGTCTCCAAAAAATCCAGCAACTTCAGACAGGGCATCAATGAGATGCTGTGGGCCATCAATAGTACTCCCACAGAAACTGCGACCTAATTGGCCTAGCATATCCCCCATTCAACCATTATCATCAAGCTGGAGGGTCAACCTGGCTCGATGAAGAGTGCAGAAGGGCAAGCCAGAAGCTGCAGCAAGCATACCTAAAAATGAGGTGTTAACCTGATGAAGTGACCAAACAAAGATATATGCATGCCAAATAGCATTGTCACTTGCTGCTTGAGCCAAGTGATCTTGCAGCCAAAGGATCCTATCTAAACTTTGAAGTTATGCCACGTCAAGGTGTGAATGGCGGTGGGCAATTAAACTACTTACTGGAGAAGGAGGCTTCACAAATATTCCCATCTTCCATGATGGAATAGTCCAGTATGAGTGTAAAAAATAAGGCTGAAGCATTTGCGCCAGCCTCCACTAGTTGTCCCCAGATCACAGATGCCAGTCTTAAGTTAATTTGATTCACGATACCTGATTTCAAGAAATGGTTGGGAGCTACTGGATACTGCAAAGATTATGGGTCCTGACAACATTCCAGGAATATTACTGAAGACTTGGCATCTAGAACTTGATGCGCTACTAGCCAAGTACAGCTACAGCTCTGGCATCTTCCTGACAATGTGAAAAATTGCCTAGGTATCTCCTGTACACACAAAGCAGGACCAATCTACTCAGCCAATTACCATTCCATTTGTCTGCTTTTGATCATCAGTAAAATGATGGAAGTTGTCATCAACATTGCTTTCAAACAGCACCTGCTTACTAACACCATTTGGTTTTGCCAGGGCCCCTCAGCTCTTGCCCTCATTATAGGCTTGGTTCGTGCATGGATAAACGAGCTAACTTCCAGATGTGGCGGTGAGAGTGACAGCTGTTCATGTCAGGGCTCTATTTGATTGAGTATGGCATCAAGGTATCCAAGCAAAACTTGGATCGATGAAATAAAGGGGCAAACTGGTTAGAGTCACACCCTACATACAAGTAAATGTTTGTGGTTTTTGGAGATCATTCATCTCCATTCCAAGACATCTCTGCAGGAATTCCTCAGGTAGTGTCCTAAGCTCAGCTATCTTCAGCTGCTTCATCAGTGACTTGCCTTCCATTGTAGAGTCATAGTATTGCAGCTTTTCAGCATGGAAACAGACCCTTCAGTCCAAGTCGTCCGTGCCAACCAGAAATCTTCAATTAATTTAGTCCCGTTTGCCAGCACTAGGCCCATATCCCTCTAAACCCTTCCTCTTCATATAACCATCCAGATCCCTTTTTAAATGTTGTAATTGTACCCACCACCACTTCCTCTGGCAGCTTGTTCCATACATGCACCACAGTCTGTGTGAAAATATTGCCGATTAGTTCCCTTTTAAATCTTTCCCCTCTCGCATTAAAACTATGTTGTCTATTCTGGACTCCACTACCCTGCAGAAAAGATCTTGGCCGTTCACCCTATCCGTGACCCTCTTGATTTTATAAACTGGCAACATGGTGACTTAACGGTTAGTATTGTTGCCTCACAGCGCCAGGGACCCGGGTTCGATTCCAGCTTTGGGCAACTGTCTGCGTGGAGTTTGCACATTCTCTGTGCGTCTATGTGGGTTTCCTCTGGGTGCTCCGGTTTCCTCCCACAATCCAAAGATGTGCAGGTCAGGTGAACTTGCCATGCTAAATTGCCCATCGTGTTAGGTGCATTAGTCAGAGGGAAATGATTATGGGTGGGTTACTCTTCAGAGTATCAGTGTGGACTTGTTGGGCCAAAGGGCCCATTTCCACACTCTGGGGAATCTAATCTAACCCTTTATAAGGTCACTCCGTCAGCCTCTGACACTCCAGGGAAAATAGACCCAGTCTATTCAGCTTCTCCCTATTGCTCAAACTTTCCAGCTCTGGCAACATTCTTGTAAATCTTCTTTGAACTCTTTCAAGTTTCACAAAATCCTTCCTATACCAGGGAAACCAAAAGTGCACACAGTATTCCAAAAGTGGCCTAACCAGTGTCCTGTATAGCCACAACAGGATCTCTTAACTACTATATCCATGTACTGACCAATAAAGGCAAGCGTACCAAAGGCTTTATTCACTATCCTGTCTACCTGTGACTCCCCTTTCAATGAACTATGTACCTGCACTTCAAAGTCTCTTTAGCAACACACCCCAGGCGCTTACCGTTAAGTGTGTAAGTCATGCCGTGATTTGCCCTACCAAAATGTAGCACCCCACATTTACCTAAGTGCCAGAAGTGGGGTGTTCAGTCAACAGTGAACACATGTTCAGCACCATTCATGGTTCCTCAGTTACTGAAGCAATCCATGATCAAATACAACCAGATGCGGATAATATGCAAACTTAGGGTGAAAAATGGTAAAGTAACGTTTGCATCACAGAAATGCCAGGCAGAGCCCATCACCAGTGGGAGACATCTGGCCACTGCCCCATGACATTTAGGGTTAACATCACTGAATCTTCCAAACATTCTGGGGGTTACCATTGAGTGGAAACTGGACTGGCCTTGCCATTGAATCTAGTGGCTGCAAGCACAGGTCAGAGATTGAGTAGCTCGCCACCTGATTCTCTGGAATGTGCCTGCGATCTACATGGTGCAGTTCAGTAGTGTGGATGGGTACAACTCTGATAACACTAGGGACGTTCAATACCATCCAGATGGGGCAGCCTGCTTGATTGGCACTGCACCATGGGCATCTATTCATTCTACTAGTAATGTTCATTCGCAACAGTGTGCTATCTACACAGTGTGCTGTAGGGGTTTGCAGGTGGGCTTTGGATAGCATCTTTCAAGTCCACGCCCGATACCATCCAAAAGGAGATACGTGGGAGCATCACCTGCAGATTTACCTCCAGGCCACTCTACGCTCTTACTTGGAAATACCTGTTGGGTCAGGATCCAGAAATTCACTCCCAAATGGCATTGTAGTGCTATCTATAGTATGTGAACTGTAGAAGTTCAGGAAGATGACACTACCTTCTTAAGGGTGACTAGAAGCAGGCAATAAAAGCTGTCCAATCAGCGATACGTGTCCCATAAGTGAATATTTAAGTGTCTAAGTATTTTTATGTTTTTTGTATTGCTCATTGAGACTGTGCATTTCAAGATGGGTATGTTTCATTGGGGAGAGGAGAGAGAATAATTTGTGATGGGCAAATTGAGGAATAGTATCTGTGTAGTTGTTGGACAATAAATTATAAAAGTCAGTTAACTTTGTACATGTATTGTTGCTCCATCTTATGAATAGATGGTACAGTGAAAGACTCTTCATTAAAATTTGGCGTTTTTTTGGTTGGTTGGAACTTTGTAAAATTTATAAGGTAATATATATTACATTCACATTAAATTTCATTATGCTGGAGAATGTTGTTTTGGGTTCATAAGTTTCCGTTGACTATTTGTTTTTGTTTCAGTGCCTCATCAGGGGCTGTTTAACCTGATTGAAGTTTTGCTTTAAGAGTAGCTAAAGGCGAACCTGTAGATGTGATGTCAAGAAGGCATTTAACAAGGTATCGCACACTCCAATAAGAGCTCATTATATTTGGGATAATGTATCAACATGAATTGAGAATTGCTTGGCTGTTTGGAAGCAGAGGCTGGGCGTAAGTGTCAGCAAGTGATTAGGAATGGAAATGGAACGTTATTTGCTGCAAGGGGTATGGAGTAGAAAAGGAATGATACTTTGCTGTGATTGTACAGGACATTAGTGAAATCATGCCTACAGTACTTTGTGTAGTTTTGGTCTCCTTATTTATAGTCATGGTCATACAGACTCTTGGTCCAACCAGTCCATGCTGATCATGTTCCTAAAGTAAACTAGTCCCACCTGCCTGCAGTTGGCCCATATCCCTCCAAACCTTTCCTATTCATGAACTTATCCAAATGTCTTTTAAATGTTGTAATTGTACCCGCAACCACCATTTCCTTTGGCAGTTCATTCCACACACTAACCACTCTCTGGTTTTTTCCTTTTTTAAAAAAAGTTAATTTCCATATCCTTTTTTAATTCTTTTCCTCTCACCTTTCTAAAAAAAAAAGCCTCCTAGTTTTGAACTCTCCTCCCTTACAGAAAAGACTTCTGCTATTCACCTTATTGATGTTGCAATCCTCTGGAAGCTCACTCCTCAACCTTTTACCCTTCAGTGAAATGTCCCAGACTATCCAGCCTATTTTTATAACTCAAACCCTTCATTCCCAGCAACATCCTGGCAAATCTTTTCTGAACTCTTTCCAGTTTAATAATATCGTTCCTACAACAGGGCGACCAGAACTGGACACTGTTCTCCAGAAGAGGCCTCACCAACATTATAGAACATTTGGCCCTTGATGTTGCGCCAACCTGTGGAACCCATCTGAAGCCCATCTATCCTACAAGATGTTATTTTGGTCTATTATGTTTATCCAGTGACCAATTAAATGCCCTTAAAGTTGGCAAGTCTACAGCTGTTGCAGGCAGGGCATTCCAACCCCTACTACTGAGTAAAGAAACTACCTCTGACATCTGTCCAATATCTATCACCCCTCAATTAAAGCTATGTACCCTCAAGCTAGCCATCGCCATTCAAGCTCTCACTGTCCATCTTATCTAACCCTCTGACTATCTAATGTCTTAATTAAGTCACCTCTCAACCTCCTCTCTAACTAAAATAACCTCCAGTCTCTCAGCCTTTCCTCATAAGACCTTCCCTCCAAACCAGGCAACGTTCTAGTAAATCTCTTAACATTTTCCAAAGCTTCCACATCCTTCCTGTAATATGGTGACCAGAACTGTGCATAATACTCCAATGCGGCTGCACCAGAGTTTTGTACAGCTGCAACATGACCACGTGGCTCCAAAACTCAATCCCTCTACTAATAAAAGCTAACACCTTCTTAACAACCCTATCAACCTGGGTGGCAACTTGCAGGGATCTATGTACATGGACACTGAGATCTCTCTGCTCATCTGCACTACCAAGAATCTTAGCATTAGCCCAGTACTCTGTACTCCTGTTGCTCCTTCCAAAGTGAATCACCTCTCACTTTTCCGCATTAAACAACATTTGCCACCTGTCAGCTCAGCTCTGCAGCTTATCTATGTTCCTCTGTAACCTGTAACATCCTTCCGCACTACCCACAACTCCATCGACCTTAGTGTCATCTGCAGATTTATTAACCTATCCTTATATGCTCTCATCCCGGTCGTTTATAAATCCCCAAGAATCCTAGGATAAATCACATCTGGCTCAGGGGCTTTCCAGAATTGCTAACACCACCACTTTTGTGAACCTTAATCCTGTCTAGACTAGTATCCTGTATCTCAGTATTCTCCTCGACAACATTCTTTTTCCAATGTGAATACTGACGCAACACATTTGTTTAGTGCTTCTCCTATCTCCTCTGACTCCACGAACAACTTCCCACTACTGTACTTGATTGGCCCTAATCTTACTCTAGTCATTCTTTTGTTTTTGATACACCAGTAGAAACCTTCCTTGATCCTACCTGTCAATGACTTCTCATATTCCCTCCTAGTTCCTCTTAGCTCTCTTTTTAGGTCTTTCCTGGCTTACTTGTAACTCTCAAATGCCCGCACTGAGCTTTCACGTCTCATCTTTACATAAGCCGTCGTCTTCCTCTTGACAAGAGATTCAACTTCGTTAGTAAACCACGACTCCCTTGCTCGAACATAGCCTGTCTGCCTGACAGAAATATACTTATCAAGGACATGCAGTAGCTGTTCCTTGAATAAGCTGCACATTTCAATTGTGCCCATCCCCTGCAGTTTCCTTCCTCATTGTCTACATTCTAAATCTTGCCTGATTTGCGTCATAATTGCCTTCCCCCAGTTTTAATTCTTACCCATTATATACAACTGCAAGATAATGTCCCAACTCCTAAACTCGAAGATCTGAGCAATAAGGCAAACACACTAAATACCTTCTTAATCACCATGTGTAACTGTGAATCAAATGCCTAAGAACTGTGTACCTGAAATGGTAGGTCTCTGTTCTGCAACACTACCCAGTTCCCTGCCACTAATTATAAAAGTCCTGCTCTTTTTTTTTACCAAAATGCAATATCTCACATTTATCCAAATTGAACTCCATCTGCCACCACTCAGTCTATTGACCCAGTTGATCACGATCTCTTCATAATCTTTAAAAACCTTCCTCACTGTCCACTGTACCACTAATTTTGGTATTATCTGCAAACTTACTAACCATGCCTTCTGTATTCTCATTCAAATCATTTATAGAAATGACACAAAAGTGGACCCAGGACTGATTTCTATGGAACACTGCTGGTCACAAGCGTCCAATATGAAATCTAACCCTCTACCACCACCCTCTCTCTTACTGTCAAGCCAATTTTGTACCCAATTGGCAAGCTCACCCTGAATCCCATGTGATCTAACTTTACTAATTAGTCTACCGAATGGAACCTTATCAAAAGCTTTACTAAAGTCCAAGTAAACAATGTCTACAGCTCTACCCTCATCGATCTTTTAGTTAATTCCTCAAAAAAAATTGTCAAGTTTGTGAGACTTGATTTCCTGTGCACAAAATCATGCTGACTATCCCTAAACATTCTTTGCCTCTCCAAATCCATGTCAATCCTATCTTTCAGAATCACCTTCAACAACTTACTTGTCCCCAATGTCAGACTCTCAGATCTGTATTTCCAGGCTGCTGCTTACAGCCTTTCTTAATTTAAAAAGCTATGGAAATTACTTTGGAACAATTGAGAGATGGGAAGGTTACCTTATGAGGAAAGGTTGGAGAGGTTGGACCTGTATCCATTGGCTTTTAGAAGAATGAGAGATAATATTATTGAAATACATAAATTCCTGTGGGAACACGATAGGCTGGATGCTAATGAGATTTCAGTTTGGCATAAAATTCATTTGGGGCCTTTAGGAGAGACTAGAACCTGGGGAGACAGTTTAAAAATATGAGCTCCACAGTTTAAGATAAAGATTAGGAGAATTTATTTTTGAAGATTGAGAGTCTTTGTGGAGGCCTGTTGAATATTTTCAACAGTTAAGCTTTTCAATAACAAGGGATTTGAAGGTTTTGGGGACAGGTTGGAATATGGATTTGAGGTTGCAGTAAGATCAGCCATGATCATATTAAATGGTGGAGCAGGCCTTTTTCTATGAGCTTTAAAGCAGGCTGCAAGTTAGCTATTTTGTTCAAGACCCAATGTTAACTAAGGCAGCACTAAGTGGCTGACATTCAAGGAAAGGAAAATAAAGAATGCAGGTTGCTCACATTATTTTTCTGATATATCCTAACTTGTTGGGCCAAATGGCTGTTTCCACACTGTAGGAATTCTTCTTTTTAAAAAAAGGCTATTTTTCAGTAGAATATTTCATCAGTGGAAATTATTCTTCATTTCAATATACAATAATTTAATGACAGAATTTGGTATGTTTAAGAATTTTTGCTTTTAGTAGCATGAATAATTGATGAACACCATTAAAATTAGGTCTGCAGGTCAAACTACAGATGGAGCATTATGCCAATGTTTCCGTTCCAAGTCACTTTTCATTCAGTCGAATTCGGGTGTTGTTGAAAACTGAAGTGAGACATGTAGCCTGTTGAGCTTATTCTGCAGTTGTTAGATCAAAGCTGACCTGTTTCAGCGTTTCCCCACAAAAACCGTTGCTGAACTAAAATCTGTCAATCCCAAACTTGAAAATTTAAACTGAAATAAAATCCAGGTGCACATGACAGATTTCTACTACCTCTTCATTAGGGATTCTATGATTCTATTCTATAACTCTGAAATAGCCCAAATCCAGGTTTTATGGTTATGCTTTCCTGTTCAGAGTTACTCTGCATGCAGAAGTAGTTTCTATACCTCCTCCATTGAATTCATTTATCAATTCTTATCATCCCTCAGACTTCTGAATTCAAAAGGATGCAAGCAAAGCTTGTGATATTTTATAATTTAACCTCTTTAATCCTAGGTATATTTGGTAAACCTACACTTTATCCCTTTCAAGAAGTGTATTTTTTGAGATTCCGAAAGGGTAACGTTGTACAATACTCTGCCAACGTTTACAGAGCAGATCGTCAGTTACATCTGTGGTTCATATGGCTAATGGACCAAATGTCAGCCTCATTCTGTATTCTATCAACGTTGACCATTTTTATGTGGTGGTGAAGATATTTTTTTTTTCTGTTTGAAAGTTGTTCTGTGTTCAAGTAGGTTTGAAGTTGGTATAGTAATTCGTTTAACTTTATCAGGGTGGCTTTATTTCAGCTCTGTTGATGCTTATTTAGCTGTTTTGCTTTTTCTTTCCACAGAGAGAGTCTGTGTTCCAGAGAGTTGGACTGTGTGACAGAAGAGACCAGAGCTTGGAGAAATGCTAGGATTTTTTGTGTGTCCTACTTTCAGTCTGAAAGTTTTTAAATCCCTCGTCAAACTCATTCTGTTCAGAACAAGTTTGTTCCAGTTTGATGTAGCCTTTATCCAGCAGGTTATCAGGGGATGGTATGACATTTTTTTAAAATCCTTTGTCATATTTTGTCCTGCTCTTCATTCTATTGAGGGTTTAACCAAACTCTCGCTTTGTTATATCCAGAGGTTTTTGGTTGACCGTTGACCCATGCTGTCTCTGGACCTGGCTGACATCACACTGCTTTTGACCTGACTTGTTTTCCAACAGTTTCCTACACATGCCGGCGCTGTTTTGGTTCTTGCCATCAATATCAAATGTACAAACGGTTCTCGCTAACCAACAATTATCAGGTATATCTGATGTTCAGATGAGTTCATAAATAAAGAAGAAAACATTTTTTTCAAAGTGTGATGTGTGCTTTTTTTTTCATTTTTAGATTTATAAATTAGTTTTGGGGGGAAAAAAACAAAACTCTCAAACTGTAGATTGGCTATTGGAACTCAGGATGCAGAAGAACCTAATTTTGACTTTGTTTGAATACTTTAAGTAAAATATTATTGAGCCATCCATAGTGTACATATTTTCTGCTTTTGTGTTTCTTCTGGGGCAAGGGATAGTAGGAAAGCCTTGGAGCTGGATATTCCCCAGGTGAAGCAGACTCAGGACCCCTCTAATGATCTCATTGGGAACTGACACCAGGATTTCTGCCCACTCGCAGTACTCCTGTCCTTTCAAGCTCTTGTCGGGGTGTACAGTCCTAACTCCCCTGTCCTTCAACTTTCATGAAGTTGGACTCTTATCTGTAAGTAACTGTGGTTCATGACCTTTAAGAAGAGATCTGCAAGGGAACCCCAGACTGAGTTGGCGACCAGAAAAAAAAGCCATTCAGCTTTCCCGCTTATTGATGTGTCAATCAATCATGTTAGTGCCAAATGCTTTAATCCATTTAAGACCTCTTAATCGTATGTAAACTGCCAAAGGCTGTGGAAATAAAAGTTCAAAGCAACAGAATATTAAATGGTAAAAGACGCAGCCATCAAACAAAGCTTTCTCTTCCCTCTGCAGCTGCATCAATATGTTGAAATCCAAGTGCATAAGCCATTTTCCGAGCTCAATCAGAGATTTGTAATGAGGCCGTCTGTTTAGCTTATGGTGATGCACTTACAAGATGGTTGCTTGACTGAGTTTCAAGAATGGATAGTTGAATCTCAGCCAGCATTGTTTATATGGCTACAAGATAGAGGGAAAGCTTGCTTGAATTGTCTATCTGTTACCTTATAACAGCTTGCTGTTTCTTTTGAAAGGCATTTCCACCACCACTGTTTGTTTACACAACATTGCGTTCTAAAATGGATAAAAGCTTTTTGACATTGATGCTTTAAATGACTGACACATTTAAGAGGTTGTGAGATGAGCAGCATTTTTTTGTTTAGAATGTTCTTTTCAATTTTAATAGTTTCAGGATTATTTTGAAGACTTGTCAGTGGCTGGTTCATTCTGTACATCATGGATACTTGGAGAGTGAACTTGGTGGTGGGAGGGGGGGGCGGAGGTGCTGCTATGAGTGATGGGCGAATTTGGAAAGGGAAAAGAAATTGTGGGATGCTGAGAGTTGGTAGGCCTGGCATCATTACAACTGGATTGATGTTCCAGTAAATGGAGATAATGTTCCTACCAGTCCCACCAGCCTGCCTTTGGAGCTGAGGAGCCTGACCCATTGCCTCCCTAGGGTGAAAATATGGTGGGTGGTGCCACCTCTCTCTTAAATGAGACGGATCTGCCTGGTTGGGAAGTTTCCTGACTTACCTTTTCTGCCTCTTCCATGAAAATCCAGCCTCTTTTTTTCAAAATGCCATTTAATTTGTACTCTATATGCACATGAGGTGTTGTTTGGTAAGACGAAACTGCACAAATTAGTTTAGCATTTTGTTGAAGATTTACTTGAAAGGTTGTTGCAGTGGTCTGTTATGAAATTTCAACAACATCAAATAATGAAATTATAATTGAGAAGGTTATTTTTAGAGTAGGGGTGATCCCCAAGTTAATAATAAAATCTTTAAATATTATAGAGTTCTTGAGCATAGTAGTTGCTTGTCGATTGAGTGCACTAGTTGCTGATCCTTTTCAGAACTAGCTTTTTAAGAACCTGCACATTGCTCCTTTACAACTGGACCTTGCATTTGTAATTATTTATACTGTATAAATATAGTCAATTGCAATTACTTTCCTACATTGATAAATCGCTGCTGGATTGACTCAGAACATGGTGTTTTAAATGCAGTGTGAATGTAAATTTGGAATGCAATGGAATTATATTAAAGTATTAGTTGCTATTGTAGTGTGAGCAGCAATTAGTTTACAACTTAGCTACACCAGATGATTGAAGGTTGCACTGATGTGATCATCAAGCCTATAATTATTTTTCAGCTGTGAGTAGTTAAATATTAGAATAGAGCATGGTGATTGACTTTGCAGGATGATCGATTTTTACTGCTTTAATTCGGAATGGCTGTCTTTAACTGATGACAGTATCATGCTCACCTGACTTTTCAGAGTGCTCTTGAGTGACCATTATTTCAGACTTCCAAAAGATGAACCTCAGTCAGCAAAACCAGCAATAACTCTTAATGGGTAGTTCTTTATAATGTGTAGACAGATTGGTACATAAGGGAATGAAAAGGAAATTGCTTCCATCCTCTATAATAATGGCATTGTTAGGTCTACTATATTTTCATTTGCAGCATGTGTTCTGCTTGCTTGCTTTGGGCACCTTCCCTCAATATCCAGTAGAATGAGTTAGAAAAAACACCAGGAAAACCCGAATTAAACTTTGGCAGATCAATTGGTGAATGTTCAGCTCAGTATCCAATTTAAACCTTACATGAAAAATGGGAATTGTTTAAAATGAGAATGTTAGCAGAGATGAAAGATTAAAATCATAGATATTATTTTGAGCCCAAAGGGAGAGTTGTTTTAAATGGGAAAGTTATTTTACCCAGTTAATTTTGTACTCCAATACTTTGCCAAAAATCTTATTCAGTAGATTAATCAACATGCAATGTTACTTCAATAATCAAGACGAAACTCACTGTTGAAAGAATGTTGTCCTGTTGTTGAAATTGCTTTAATGAGTAGTTGCTAACAATGATTGCAATAACTAATAAGTTGGGACAGTACTAGCCCTGTAGTAGGTTACCTTTTTAATTTTAGGGGGTGGGATGGGTGGGTGACGTGGAGCCGAACTGAAGTTTTATTTCATTAGATTGATCCTATGTAGAATGTATGGATGTTGTGCATGGATCTCCTCCATTACCTGCACTTGTGTTTTTATAATATACATTTTATATATATTCATGTCTTTGTCCATATGAAATATTGGATATTGTTTGCATACTTCCACAATGTAAAAACAAACTAAATCTTTGATCTGGTGAATTTTAAGAGTTTTTAATTAAATGCTATAAATGTTTTATGGCTTGTACAGTGTTTGTTCATAGTGTCGGGGGTTTTACTCCACTCACCATGGGACAGTGATATTTTTAAGCTTTATGCTGGAAATGCTCATATCCAGGATTATACATTCAATTAAACATGTCATTAGATTAGATTAGATTACTTAGTGTGGAAACAGGCCCTTCGGCCCAACAAGTCCACACCGCCCCGCCGAAGCGCATCCCACCCATACCCCTGTATTTACCCCTTACCTAACACGACGGGCAATTTAGCATGGCCAATTTACCTGACCTGCACATCTTTGGACTGTGGGAGGAAACCGGAGCACCCGGAGGAAACCCACGCAGACACGGGGAGAACGTGCAAACTCCACACAGTCAGTCGCCTGAGGCGGGAATTGAACCCGAGTCTCTGCCGCTGTGAGGCAGCAGTGCTAATCACTGTGCCACCGTCATCTGTAAGATCATTCTTTTATTCAATCAGCTTTGATGTGTAAATCGGAATCACTACTAAATTTCTACTGGTGGCCTTCACTGTCATTCTGAGTTACACTTTTTTTAAACTGTCGTGACCAGAAAGGAATTTCCTTGCACTCTCCCACACTACCATATGTTCTGATATGTTTAAATACATAGTTCCTGGTGCATTAATGGCTATATTTTCATATGTCCTTGCTACCATCACATGATTTATTACAAACAAATTTTGGAATCTTCCCCTGGTATTATTGGAAGAAATTCGAGCCTGGTACTCTTAAGTAGCCCTCAGCTCAGCATGAGAATCCGGTGTGTTTGCTACATAAATGGCCATAGTCAACATTCATTCACATGACCAGTTAGCATGTGTGAGAGGCTTGCATGTTGGGTGTATAAACTCCCCTCATCCCAAAAATGCTTTTTGGATTAGTTTGAACAAATGGAATCTACGTAAATATTTAATTCCCTCTTTATTGACAAATGTGTTAGAACTGTGTTTCTAATCATTCTCTCGTTGTAACCCCACTTTGGTTCTAAATTGCTAAGACTTGTTGGGGATGTGAATGAGATTGTAGAGAAATGATACCTTTTTTGATGGGGAGGGGGTGGTGGTGTGCAGAAATAGGAAAATTGCATTTGTAATGGGAAGATGCCGTCTGAATTGGGGTGGGGGGGAGGAGAGGGAGAGGCTGTTTAAATCTTAGTCTTTAAGCTAAGAGTGCTTACTTTGGTATTGTTAGGATAGTGTTTAATACTTTCCTTAGGACAGGATTTAGCCTACAAGTGTGGACTATTAGATCCCATTTTCTTTCCCAAAAATGCATAATTTCTCAGCTGTTGGTACTTGGTCAGAGCTCTACAGTGGTATTGTTGCATCAGATCTTTGCTGCCAACCTCACTGGGGCCCATGAATCACAGTTTGGCAAGCCTGGTTTTAGGGCTAAGCTGTCAGCTCAGGGATTCAAGTTTCTGAGGTAATGCCATTGACCTGTAGTTTTCACCTGAAGTGGGAAGTGATGCTACAAGAAGATACCAGGCCTGTAAGTGATGTTCCCATCTTCCTGTTGTAGAATGGGAAGTAGAAATTTGTTTTCCATGACATTCCTCAAAATGTTAATTAGACATACGTGGCATGGTACTTATCAAATATACAACCAAACCATGATACATTCTTGCATTACATGACCCTTCATAACTTCATGAACTTCTCTCTGTCCTCATACAAACTTGTAACACAACAATGCTTACTATTAGCTTATATGTCTTTTGTAAGCTAGACTGTAGCATGTTCCACAAGCTTCAGAAGAAAAAAGTACATTTAGCTCTTGTCTTATAAATTGTTTTTGTTGGAATTATGTTAAATGTTTGCTTCTTTAAATTTAAGGAACTAAAAATGTAATTTCTTATCTCAAACATTCTGTCCTTTTGTATTTTCCTTTTTTTTTCCCTCAACTTCTCCATACTTTTTTTTTTGAAGAGGTAATGTCAGGCTCGGCAGCAAATTTAAAATGTTTCTCCTTTTATAAGGAATATAGTAATTATTTTATAGTTTGGATGATGTACTAGTGACGTGGATTTGGACTGTGCATCAAGGAGTTTAATTAACTTATCAATATTTCTGAAGCAATGATTTATTTTTAAATAAGTATGAGGGAAACCATGTGAATTTGCATTGGGAGACTTTGACTCCAGATTGTAAGCATTGAGGAGCATTAGTTTGCTTCTGTTCAGAAAGATCTGGATTTTCTTTAACTCGTGGTGGGTGGAGGAAGCACGCACAACTTTGACAGCTCTTGTTCGTTCAGATATCCTGGTTGAAGTTAGATGTTTGAAACAGTTTTTCCAAGAGAAAGGAGTTAGTTTAAAAATGTTGAGAAATGTGTTATCTCAGTGTTTAGTATTTTAGTTTGGAAGTTCCAGACCAGGAGTGTTTGGTCAGAGTGACACATTCATGGTTCTAAGTTGAGAAAGTTTAAGCTTGGTTGTGTGACTTATCATGAAAGAGACTATAAATCTCTCAAGATCAGGAATTTAAATAAACAGTTAAGTTAAACCTATAGATGTGATACAGAAATTAACTTTCTGGGCTTGAGCTCTGTAAAATTATGGTGGTGGGATAGATTGGATTGGAATTTTCCTATGTTTTAAAATCTTACAAATTTATGTTCTATGATTTATTTGGTTTTTACCTTTTGTGTAATAGACTTCTGTTTTATTATTAAAGCCAAATTTACAGCATTGATGTGCTTGTTTAAATGAAAGATTATCTTGTTAAATATTTGTTAAAATTATCAAGCCAGGCATTTTACTTTTCCAGTAATAACATTAGATATGTTGGGCTAATCCAGGATTTGAATTCATTGGGTATGAGAGATCTGTGTGTTAAAGTAATGGGTACATGTTGAATCTGGACATAACAATGTTGCGCTGAAGTTTATTGCATAGAATTTGAAGATGGCTTTGAATGTTGCATTGTGGTTAATCTCTTTCTATACTGGTCATAGATGCTGTAGTATGTAGGATACCTTTTGTGTTTATTTGAATAACATCAGAGACAAAGTAATTCTTATTTTAGCCCAACATAACTATCCGACTGTGCCTGGGCTTGTCTCGCCCCTTTCTGATATATATACTGTAAACCATCCACTTTTATACTCAATGATCAAGTACACATACGCTGTTTCTATTTCATTCATGTTAATAGATAGAAAGCATCCATTCTAGCTCCTCATCTAATCCTGTTTACAGGCATTTGTTTTTATTCTGTTCTGCTCCTCAACACATTATAAAGTTCCTTTCTAGTCATTTCTGCTGATGGACAATTAGCATGTTCAAGGTTCAGACTGCTAAAGTGGCCTTGTGACATTGGCTCATGTGATGTTTTTCTCTTGTTTTAGCCTCTCTTTACAAACTGTTTAAATTCCAGTACAGTTTACCTCTTTAGCTCTTGGCTAATTTCCGTGATACTGTCCTTTCTTCTTTACTCACCAACATCAATTAATACTGATCGTGTAAGTTTTGGGGTTATGAAGAGTCAAACCATCAACTAGTGGACCCTCAGTTTAGGGCCTTGGTCTATTACCCTATTCTAATGCACACGTTCGATTATTAAACTACTTTATTATATATCGCTGATAACCTACTGAAGCTCTTAGAGCTGTTGTTACTTAAGATTTGGACAGCTGCCAAACATAAAGCAAAGATTCTCAACCAAGGGGTTTGACTGATGACATATATACTAGGCACGTTCTCAAACTTATGCATCTGTTTATTCCCCAAATCGGTCTATCTGTTTTCACAGTGAAGCTATCCTCTAGGGATGTTGGTTCACCCTTGGCTGGTTAAGAAATGTACAATTACAGCAACAAATTAGGCATGGACTTAAAAGACTTTCCTATGTTCCATTCACCTGTGTTCATCTTGTCGATGTTTCTTAAGTATTTCCCCTCTCAGTCTTTAATTATTTGAGTTAGTTCCTCTATGGATTATGTCAGTACATTGATTAGTGAAACTGATTTCTTTCTCTTCAAGCCATAATGAATGCTTTGTCAAGATATGTATCTGAGACTTGTTCTTCAGTGCATTATCGTTCTGCTTCCTTAGTGACATAGAATCATAGAGATGTACAACACAGAAACAGATCCTTTGGTCCAACTTGTCCATACTGACCAGACATCCTAAACTAATCTAGTCCCATTTGCCAGCACTTGGCCAATATCTCTCTAAATGCTTTCTATTCATATACACATCCAAATATCTTTTAAATGTTGTAACTGTACCAGCCTCCAGCACTTCCTCTGGCAGTTTATTCCATACACGCACTACCCTTTGTGTAGAAAAAGTAGTCCCTTTCATCCCTTTTAAATCTTTCCCTTCTCACCCTGAATCTATGTCCACTAGTTCTGGACATCCTCACCCCAGGGAAAAGAACATGTCTATTTACCGTATCCATGCCCCTCGTGATTTTATAAAATTCTATAAGGTCACCCCTCAGCCTCTGATACTCCAAAGAAAACAGCCCCTGCCAATTCAGCATCTCCCTGTAGCTCAAGCCCTTTACCCCTGGTAATATCCTTGTAAATCTTTTCTGAACTTTTTCCAATTTTACAACATTCTTCCTTTTAGGAGGGAAACCAGAATTGCACACACTATTCCAAAAGTGGCCTAACCAATGTCCTGTACAGCTGCAACATGACCTCCCAACTCCTATACTCAATGCTCTGAAGTAACTAACCATCATTTATATATTCTTATACCAGTATCCCAAGACCATGCCACTTTGCATCTTCCCAGAAACATGTTTTTACTATTGAGTGGTCTGCTGTGATCTGCTCGACTTGAACAGATCTGCTCGACTTCAACAGATCTTCTATCTCCTCTCAGAGAGCAGCATATTAACACTGCAACACATCAATATACTCGCCCATTTGCAGGGTCATTAAGGAGAGAAACTGGTTAATTTACATTTATTCAAGCAACCTCAGGAACACTGAGCAATGGGGGTGCATAGTGTTTGTTAGCATCATGTTTTACTTTGAAGAAAAATATAAAGTGACTCATGAAGACCATTGCTGAATTATAAATAGATTTTGGGAATAGGCCAGGAAAATGGTTTTGATTCTCCTGATGTTAAAGTGAGGACTGTGTTGCTGATAAACCAACATTGTTACAGACTAAATCTGACTAAATAAAGCTGTCTCATTCTGCCAGACTATGTCACCTCTGGTCTTGAGCTCTCCTTTCAGTATTTTTTTGATACTCGATGGGACTATCCTCAAGGCGGGTTTACTGCTGTAACTGTGGCTGGTAAATAAGATACACTCTCACCCTTTTGCAGGGTCAGCCTGAGGATCTGATATCATTAAATGTCCAAGTTGTAGTTGATCTATTTCTATGTAGCCTACAGGAGGATTCAGGTATGCAGGGTAACTTATTGATTCAAACAACCCCGGAGTGCATCTGTCTTAAGCTGGCTAAACAGGTGTGTAAACAAACCTAAATCTACCATCCTAGCTCTTTCTCTTATCCTGTCTACAGGAATCTTTATACTCTGTGGTGTGCTTTGCAATGTTGGAATGTGCAAGGTTCATAACTGCTAAAATGAGCCTTGGAATACTAGTTTATGAGCTGTTCTCTTGTTCCTGTTGTAACCCCTTTTCCATTGTAGTTGCTAAGTACTTTCTGGAAATGAATGAGGTAACAGTGGAACTTGAAATATTTGTTTAAAGTTAATCCAAGAAGTTTAGCAGAAGTTCAAAGGTAGATGAGAAGAAGGATCTCGTAACAATAAGATGCTTTGAGTGATTATCCAACATTTAAAACTGGAAGAAAGGGAATGTGAAATTGGGATGACAGCTAGCTTTTGTTAACATTTACATTAGAAATGCAAATACCAGAGTTTATAAGAAAACAGGGTAAGAGAAATTGAGAGAGAAAAGCAGAGAAATGGAAAGGGATATTGCATTAAGAAAACTTGAAATGGAGGAACTAGAATTTGAAATTCTAAAATTGACCCTCCAACAATTGGGTGTTTTGAAGCATTTGTTTTTTTTTAAATGAGAAACGTGATTCTATAAAGTCATTTACATAGACTATTTCAGAATCATAAAGCAATTTGTGGGAGTAGGCCAGGTAACATGGTTTTGGCTCTTCATGATGTTTAATAGGAGGGATGTTACCTTAAGACAACATCTTCACAGACTCAATCCAGAAAGATTCGCCCAGGTGAGGAAAGTGATTAAGTTTAAGAGGGACTGAGTTTAGAAGCTGGAACTAACCATTTTGATGGTGCAAAACTGGACTGGTGTCACAGATTGTGTATTATTACAAAATCAACACGGCCTTGTATTCTTTGCCAAGATTTAGAATTACTGCATTGAATATGTATGATTTGTAACAAACAAACAACTTGTTAAAAGAAATTTTGACCTTTGTAACACCAAATGGACTTTATCAATGCAATGAATTAAAAACGTACCAACATGTTGCAACAATTAATCGGTAAAGTCATTGAAGGACCATGTAACTGTGTTTACATCAACAAATTGGTTGTTTTTAGCCAAATCTGGGAAGAATGTTTACACTACTTGACTGGTGGTTTGACTACAGAATGTCAGTTTGGTTATAAACCCATTAAAGATTGTATTTGCCAAAGCAAGAAATGACTTATTTGGGCTCTACTGAGGGGGCACAGCCAAATAGCACCTAGGGAAATTTAAATTTCTAGCATGATACCCCAGTGAGTCATGATGATCTTACCTGTCCATCTTCTTTCCCAGCTATCTGCCACACCCTCTACTCTGACCTATCACCATCACCTCTCACCTTCATTTACCTATTGCCTTCCTAGCTACCTTCCACCCCCCTCCCCCATCCCATTTATCTCTCAGCCCCCTTGGATGCCCCACACTCCTGATGAAGAGTTTATGCTCAAAACATCTACTCTCCTGCTCCTCGAATGCTGCCTAACCTGCTATACTTTTCCAGCGCCAAACTTTTTGACATGAAAACAGACTCCTGCAGCTAGAAAAATGTGTGGTGCTGGAAAAGCACAGCAGGTCAGGCAGCATCCAAGGAATAGGAGAATCAGTGTTTTGAGCATAAGCCCTTCAGCAGGAGAATTCCTAGCAGAGTACCCCATTGCAGAGTAAGACCAGGGCAAGATTTTCACACTTTGGAAGACTCTGCAAGCCTCTCAAAATGCATGCAGGATCTGAATACAGAAATCCTGTCCCCTTTTCTGACATATCCAATTGGTGATATCTGGGGAGTGAGTGAGAATACTTCACAGCAGCCAAACCTAAATTGAACAGGGCCATTTGAAATCTTTGCTGACTTTAAACAGAAACCACTTTGGTGAAGAACCACTTAACCTATAGAGAGTGAGTTGAGCATTGATCGAGTAAATGATAATGGTCTTTGGTGCCATGAACTGAGGTATAAAGAGTGTAACAGCTTCCGAGTTGAAGCCCCAGTTAACTGTGGCAGACCTTGTAAGTAGCCACCTCAATACTCATGGCCACCTGAGCACTACTTCCCAGGTGACCTTACTTGTCCCCCACCTCCAAACCGCATATGCGTGCATGCACCTGTATTGATGCAGATCAAATAATTCTGGAAATTCCCTGACTCTCTCAATCAGTCATAGAAATCTAAGCACCAGGGTAAATATACAGTATTGTGTACAGTTTGGTCTTCCTCTTTATCTGAGGAAGGGTGTTTTAGCCAAGGAGGGAGTGTAACAAAGGCTTACTAGACTCAATCTTGGGATGGCAGAACTGACACTTGAACAGGAAATGGATTGGTTATGACTATGCTCACTGCCATACCAACGCTTAAACACTTCTACAAACAGTTTTCTTCCCTGCTGTTGTTAGACTTCTGAATGGACCTCTCATTTCAAATCTAATGTTGGTCTTGCTTTCTATGCACCTTTGCAGCTATACCTGTATGTTCCTGGCTATGTTTGGTCATCCTATAGTCTTTGTGCATTACAGGCAGATAATACCATAAACCAAAGCTTTTCACTGTACTGGGTAAAATGTTACAAAAAATCAAATCAAATCAAATGGATGAATGAGGGGGAATCTCAATGAAACCTATAAAATTTTAAGAGTATGCAGGATAAATGTAGGAAGCATGTTCCCGATGACCAAGGAATCAGAACAAAGAGTCACAGTCGAAGCAGACCGGTAGGCCATTTAGGACTGGTTTAAGGATAAATTTCACCGAGAAAGTGGTGAACCTGTGGACTTCTCCACCACAGAAAGCAATGAGGCTAAAACATTGAATGTTTTCATAGAGTCAGAGATGTACAGCACGGAAACAGACCCTTCGGTCCAACCCGTCCAGGCCGACCAGATATCCCAACCCAATCTAGTCCCACCTGCCAGCACCTGGTTCATATCACTCCAACCCCTTCCTATTCATATACCCATCCAAATGCCTCTTAAATGTTGCAAATATATCAGTCTCCACCACTTCCTCTGGCAGCTCATTCCAAACACACACCACCCTCTCTGTGAAAAAGTTGCCCCTTAGGTCTCTCTAATATCTTTTCCCTCTCACCCTAAACCTATGCCTTCTAGTTCTAGACTTCCCCACCCCAGGCAAAAGACTTTGTTTATTTATCCAATCCATTTTGTAAACCTCTATAAGGTATAAGCCTCTGACGCTGCAGGGTAAACAACCCCAGCCTGTTCAGCCTCTCCCTATAGCTTAAATCCTCCCTATAGCTTAAATCCTCCAACATCCTTGTAAATCTTTCCTGAACCCTTTCAAGTTTCACAACATCTTTCCGATAGGAAGGCGACCAGAATTGCATGCAATGTTCCAACAGTGGCCTAACCAATGTCCTGTACAGCTGCAACGTGACCTCCCCACTCCTGTACTCAATATTGGCCAATAAAGAAAAGCATACCAAATGCCACCTTCATTATCCTATCTACCTGCGACTCCACTTTCAAGGAGCTATGAACCTGCACTCCAAGGTCTCTTTGTTCAGTAACACTCCCTAGGGGACCTTACCATTAAGTGTATAGGTCCTGCTAAGATTTGCTTTCCCAAAATGCAGCACCTCCCATTTATGTGAATTAAACTCCATCTGCCACTTCTCAGCCCATTTGCTCATCTGATCAAGATCCTGTTGTAATCTGAGGTAACCTTCTTTGCTGTCCACCACACTGCCAATTTTGGTGTCATCTGCAAACTTGCTAACTACATCTCTTATGCTCACATCCAAATCATTTATATAAATGATGAAATATAGAGGACCCAGCACCGATCCTTGTGGCACTGCACTGGTCACAGGCTTCCAGTTTGAAAAACAACCCTCCGCCACCACCCTCTGTATTCTACCTTTGAGCCAGTTCTGTATCCAAATGGCTAGTTCTCCCTGTATTCCGTGAGATCTAACCTTGTTAACCAAACTCCCATGGGGAACCTTGTCGAACACTTTACTGAAGTCCAGTTAGATCACATCTACCACTCTGCCCTCATCAATCCTCTTTGTCTCTCAAGTTTGTGAGACATGATTTCCCATGCACAAAGCCATGTTGATTATCCCTAATCAGTCCTTGCCTTTCCAAATACATGTACATCTTGTCCCTCGGGGTTCCCTCCAACAACTTGCCCATCACTGACGTCAGGCTCACTGGTCTGTAGTTCCCTGGCTTGATGTCACCATCTATTTCCCTACATTCTATATCTTCCATGTCCTTTTCCACAGTAAATATTGATGCGAAATACTTGTTTAGTATCTTCCCCCATATTCTGCAGCTCCACACCGAGGCTGCCTCGCTGATCTTTGAGGGGCCCTATTCCCTCCCTAGTTACTCTTTTGTCCTTAATATATTTGTAAAAACTCTTTAGGTTCTCCTTAATTCTATTTGCCAAAGCTATCTCATGTCCCTTTTTTGCCCTCCTGATTCCCCTCTTAAGTAAACTCCTACTGCCTTTATACTCTTCTAAGGATTCACTTGATCTATCCTGTCCTGTCTATACCTGACATATGCTTCCTTCTTTTTCTTAACCAAACTCTCAATTTCTTTAGTCATCCAGCATTCCCTATACCTACCAGCCTTTTCTTACACCCTCAGAGGAATATACTTTTTCTGGATTCTCATTATCTCATTTCCGAAAGCTTACCCATTTTCTAGCTGTCCCTTTACCTGCGAACATTTGCCTCCAATCAACCTTTGAAAGTTGTCTAATACTGTCAAAATTAGCCTTTCTTCTATAGGAATCCAAATATAATTCTTGGAGTTAAAGGGATCAAAGGGTATTGGGACAAAGTAGTAACAGGGGTCTAAGTTGGATGATCAACCATGATTCTCTTGAGGTGGAGCAGGCTGTTTCATTCATTGCAATGGGGCCCAGCAATGTCTAAGCTGTGACTGTGGCCTTGACCAGGCCTTTTTTTAAAAATGCTTGATGCCACAGAATAAATGCTAAACTTCAGGCTAGAGTCCGGTCCCCACATCTTCTACAAATCGAGCTCTGACCACCAGGATTTCCAACCATTCAGACAGCAAAGTGAGGTCTTCCCCCTAGTGGCTTGAGGCCATTATTTAAGTGAAACGGCCACTCTGGGAGTTTGATAGGGTGAAGGGTCAAAGAATTTTCAGTCCAACAATATGCAAGAGGGTTTTAGCATGTATCATGTGCATATCTAAATGCAAGTTTAAAACAGAGATACTTGTGCCTGTAGCGCACCTTCTGGTTGGCCAAGTGGCAATGGCAAAAGTGAGGACTGCAGATGCTGGATACCAGAGTTTAGATCAGAGTGGTGCTGAAAAAGCACAGGTGGTCAGGCAGCATCCGAGGTGCAGGAAAATCGACGTTTCCGGCAGATTCCTGCTGAAGGGCTTTTGCCCCGAAATGTTGATTTTTCCTGCTCCTCAGATGCTGCCTGACCTGCTGTGCTTTTCCAACACCACTCTGATCTAAAGTGGTAAAGGTACCTGCAATATACCCCAAGACTGCAATGAATGACTGGTCAGGCTGCTGGCTAGTGAGACCAGTGAGAAATTGATGTTGACTGTAATCCAACCCGAACAGCCTTTTTAAATAAATGGCTAAAATAAGATCTATTGAGAGTAAGGTGAGCGTTAAACTTTTATAAACCAAATAGCTAGACCAGTATAAAGTGTATTTGGTGGAGTGGAAACAACAAACTAAATACATGAATAGAATCTAGGTATTGATAGAAAAATGGCGCAATTAAAATAAGTCTGAATTGTCACATTTTTGACTAACTAAAATTTTTCAGATGTGAAATTTAGACAAATTTCAGCTTTCACAATACAAAGATATTAGAACTTAAAAGCTGAATATTTAAAGAAACTATTTCCACTAGTTTAGGACTCTAGAACTAGGGGACATCGTTCACAATGAGGGCCAGACCAGTCAGTAGAACAGTCTACGCATAAAGGGTGGTAGGGTTTTGAAACTCTTCCAGAAGTGGCAGTGGATGCTAGATCAGTTATCAGTTAAATCGGCGATAGATTTTTTTTTGTCAGGCAAAGGTATAAAGGGACATGGGCCAAAGGCGGGTATACGGAATTCGGCCATAGATTTCATTGAATGCCAAAACAGGCTCGAAGATTATTCTTATTTATATAATACCTGTCTCCTGCATCAGAGACATTAACTGCTCTGTGACTCCAGTAGGTTTGTACGGAACACTGGCATGTTTTCATTAAATTGTCGGCTTATCGATTTGAAACATACGTTTTTTTGTTTTGTTTTTGTTTTAGTTTGCTTTTTTTCATGGTAAGGCAATCCCAATCAGAATTGTTAAAATGAGATGTTGAGAAATGTCAGCAATTGTGTGTGTCATTTACAGAAGTGAATCCGGGTGTTATTCCCGAACTGATCAGGAGATGTCGCCCTTGTATGGAATTTGAGTTCCTGAAAGACTAGATATAAACACGTGGAAGGGAATAAAACTGGATGGATCACTGCGTAGGATTTAAACCACTATCCGAGAGCCCTGACCATTATAATTTCTCTCCTTTAAATGATCAAAGCGTTTTAAAAATTCATGCACAGTGAACTGAATTGTTATCTACTTGACTCCGCAGATGTAAACATGTAGTAAGGGAGGGAAATATTTTAGGAGAAAATCCATTTCTCCTTTAAATTGAACGGACGTAAAATGTATTCATATTATCCTTAAAATGTATAGGAGAGCGAGCAGAGAACAAGCGACGCTCGGCTACAACCGGGAAATAGGCATGACATCAAAGTGTGACATTTTATTTACTTGTTTAATCCAAAAAATGCAAATGCCGTTTTGTTTCCGGAGATCCGGCTGTTGCAATGGATAAATTAAGTCTATGGTTATTGAGAATATTGCATCTCCAGTCTGTCAGGGAGGATGCGCAGAAAATCTGCAATTTCCTGTATTTGTAGTTTCACAACAAGCCGGTCTCCATATTCAACAAGAGAATGTTGACCGGGTGTGAGGTAGGACTAGTGGTTATTCATCACTTCCTATATACAATGCTATTTGCCCGGGTCGCTTGGCTCAGTTGGTTGCTCGGCCTATTTGCAATGCAGCCTAACGGTAACAGCGTGGGGTCAATTCCCACACAATGGTGACCCTCAAGTTAAATCGTTATCTTTCTCGATTAACAGAGTAGCCCAATGGTCCTATGACAACTTTACCCTTTTATTATTCGATGAAGTTATGCAGCTGAACTGCGCAGGGGAGAGGAAACTAAATCATAAAGTTGGCTAGAATCTGGATTCAGTCTTCACTAACATTGAAAATACACACAGGTAACATACGTACTATAATCACAAGGACGAGAGAGGCTAAAGAAGCTGACACCTGCTTAAGGGCGCTTAAGGTAGACCACCAAATCTTCAGCAGCACTCACATCTCAGACACAAGTACTAAAGATATCCTTTACAGTAATAGAACTAACATCGAGACTTTAATAAACTGACAGGCAAACGTTTTTGAAAGCATCTTTTAAGTGGTTGTTCCTAATTGCTTAACTAAATGTCGCAATTATTTGAGCAGAATGCTCAATTCAGAAGCCACTTGATTGCACAAAGTGATTCAAATCCAACAATTTTTCTTTGTTCTTTCATGCATCATGACATGGACTGCACTTTTTCCCCATCCAAAATTGCTGGTAGTTAACTGGGGACATTTCAGAGGACAATTAATAGTAATTTATATATTACCTTTCATGACCTCCGACCCCGTTAAGAGGAAATGCAGCAGTCAATTTCAGAACAGCAAGATCCCAGAATCAGCAGTGCAAGGATGAGCAGTTAAGGTACTTTAGTGATACTGAGGCACAAATATTGGTCAGAACACTGGAGATTTCCCCTAAATCATGCTGTGAGGGTGTTTTTGCATTGATCCAAGAAACCAGACGGTCTTGGCTTGATGTCTCAATGAAAAAAAACTGCACTAGATTGGTGTGGGACAGCGGTCAGCCCTGCTGCCTCACAATACCAGGAACTTGGATTCAAATCCACCCTCGAGTGACTGTCAGTGTTCAGTTTGCACACTCTCCCTGTGTCTGTGTGGATTTCCTCCCACAGTCCAAAGATGTGCAGGTTAGGTGGACTGGCTATGCTAAGTTGCCCATAGTGTGCAGGCAAGGTTCAGGATTGGCCATGTAGATTTTGTACAGAAGCTTCTGGAATGGGACTTAAACCTCAAGTCCTTCTTCATTCAGGCTCAGAAGCAAGTGGCTGACATAAGGAGAATTTAATAAATACCTCTATCACAATAAGGCAGTAATATAATTAAAACTTTTACTCACAATGAACCCCCTGAATAACACTAGAATGATTTATAATGATTTAAACCTGGTACATCACTGCCTTGAAATTACCTGGGTTTGGGTGAGAATTGTTTTTCACTTTATTGTAAACTGGTTTTAGTCAGTTTGTTTTATTCATGTTTATAAGGTCAGCAGCTGACAGCCCTGAGCACCACCATCATCATGTCACTGATGCCATTGGGACTTTTTAAGCAAAAATAGAAATGGGAATGATATCTGTGCTTTTTTTCAATAAACATCAAATTCTGTGGCCAGTATATATTAAGTAGTGGCTAATGACTAACTGGACGAATTACACGACAGTAAGGGATTTGAATGATGTGGCAAGCCACAAAGACAAACTTTACCATATAATCACAGTCTGAGTTCCAGGATTAGAAAATGAGTATTGTCGCTTGCCTGTTATAAACATGGTATACTGATATCAGAGCTTGAAACAGCATCTTCCAAGATCATGCCCAAATTTGCTGCACTTCATAAGCAAGTTCTTACATTTATACAGTACCTTTCATGACTGCGGAACTTCCACACTTCAATGTAGCCACTGCTTTAAGGAAACACAGCAGTGAATTTCACATGACAATCCCTCACAAACAGAAATGGAATAAGATCAGATAATTTCTTATTAACTGCTGTTGGTTGAGGGGTAAATATTGATCCGTACACTAAGAACTCCTCCGAACTTGTTCATGACAGTGCCATGAGATCTTTTATGCTTGTCAGAGAGAGGATAGGGACCTGGTACAACACACCATCCAAAGACAGTACCTTCAGGAATACTCATTCAGCACAACACAGCAATAAAATGTCAGGTTAGACAGTTTTTCTTAAAATGCCAATTTGTTTTTCTGTTTACAAATCAAGTCAATGCTGAATTTTCATCTCAGTTTGTGCAGTGCACAATACATTAATTTAAATGACAATTTTAAAAAGGTGTCACAAATTATGCCATAATCTGTGGACTATAGCCTGTCTCACATGAGGCTTCCCAAAGTCAACAGTTTCATGAACATGTTTGTGAAGATAACTGGAGAAAATCATTTCTTGATCTTACCACAAATATTCCTTAATATTTTTTACTTTTTAATCCACCTCTAAAATGTTGACAGTCTGACTGAGCTTTCCTTTGCCATTAATGTTAGATTCTTGGTTAGCTCAACAGCCATATCTGACGGCAAGCATTGTACCACTGAAGTATTTATAAATTAGACAAAAATGGAAATCAAGCTGCCCCCACATCCAAGTTTAGCAGAATATACTGATTTTGAAACAAATATATCTGACCAAGGACTAGTTCACCTTCTGTGCAATGACTCCTAGAGAAAAATGAAAATCTATTTTCCTTTATCTCTTTCGCTCCCACTCTCTCTGATTCTTTTTGTGTCTGGTGAATCTTGCTGCCCCTCTCTGTACAGTTGTTATAAAATTTCTCTTGATGTCACCTCTTTGTTTGTCCTCAATCATTTGGTTGCTGTTTTACCTCAATGTTGTGTACACTTTTCTTCTTCAGGAAGTTTCTATTTAAGTCGACTCAAAATGCTTACATGTTTATCTGCTGAAATAGACACATGCATCTGTACAGCATGTTTCTAAACCTCGGAATGTACCTTAAATAAAACAAGGAAATGAGGGTACTAGAAATCAGAAACAAAAACTGAAGTGCTGGAGAAACTCAGCAGGTCTGGCAGCATTTGTACAAAAATAAACAGAGTCAACACTTTGTTAGACCTGCTAAGTTTCTCCAGCATGTTCTGTTTTTGAACCAAGTCATCTGTGTAATGACTCCCAGAGAAAAACGAAAATCTCTTTTTCCTTTATCTCTTTCTCAACAGGTCTGGCAGCACCTGTAGAGAAATAAACAGAGTTAACACTTTGTTAGACCTGCTGAGTTCCTCCAGCACGTTCTGTTTTTGAAACAAAGCACATCATAGGCATTGGAAGCATTAGTTTGAAATATGGTCACTGTTGTGTACTGAATTTCTTAGTTGGCTTCATACTCAGAAATATTCAAACAGAGGGATAGAGCAGACGGTAATAAATAATGATGCAGGCCTGATGGAGATAGTAAGATGGAAGATGCGATAGTACTTATGGCAGAAGTGAATACAGTGGTGGGTGGGTTAAACTTTTGGCCAAGGACCAGTGAAGTCAGAAATGAACATGAGCTGGAAATTGATGTGGCTTCAGATGGCCTACTGATACCATTTCAATTCAATGATAACCCTAATATTAGTAAATTTGACCCTGCAACTTAATAACATCTTGTGAATCACTATATCTTAATTGCTACTATTCTCCACAGATGCTCAAAGCCATTTTTATTGCAATTCCTTTCAACTCTTCCAGAACAGATTTGAAGAAAATGTTAGGACCTGGACGGGTCAGATAACACAAATTCTCTGTGCAACAAATGAAAATAATGTTTATTGTAAATGACCAATGGCATAACTCTTTCTTCTAATTTCTGTCAAATATCCTGCACTATCAACATTGAGAAATGTGAACCAGTCCAGAATTCACAGAAAACAATAGCTAGAAAAGGATTTTGAAAGGATCATACTTGCACCTTTATACCAGGAGTTGGTTAACATCAATATTGATTTGCAAATAAGTGATGCCCACAACATGGGTTCAATTCTTGTACCAGATGCAGTTACCACAAAAGAATGTCCTTCTGGACTACCCCCACCCCCCGACTGACTGTCCGATTAAACCACCATGAGCTGTGTCTCAAATGAGAGTGCAGCCCTAAGATCTGCAAAAACTAGGTTGTAAAAAAAACCAAAGAACTGAGGATGCTGGAAATCAGAAACAAAAACAGAAATTGCTTTAAAAACTCAGCAGGCCTGGCAGCATTTGTGGACAGAAAGCACATTTAGTGTTTAGGGTCCAGTGATCCTTCCTCAGAACTGTGGTGAATTTTACCTTCACCTTTCCCAATGTCAGGATGTTACAAAATATTGCGTACATTTGAACGTGTAAAAAAACCCAGCATGCTTGAGAAACCGAGAAGGTCTGTAACACCTGGGGGCAGCGAAACGGAGTTAAGGTTTCGGGTCCAGTATGACTTCTTCAGAACTTACAGGAAATACAAGTCAATTCGCACACAGTAAGCATTGAAGTTTAAACATTTTTTTAAGGTTTGAAATGAGGGGCAAATATTGTTTATGACACCTTCTTTGGAACAGCATTCGGGATAATTTTACACGCAGTCACTGCTCCTGTGGCAGTTAAAGGGTTAAGTGAAATTATAATAAGCCTCCCCAGTTTGGAAAGCGTTGTGTGTTATGACTGGTGCTCCTGGAAGGAGGCGGGGTGTGTCAGAACGCAAGAAAAAACAGTTTCAGCGAGGAAGGCGTAGATGCAGCAAGAGAGATAGAGAGAGGGGAGAAAAACGCCGGTATCCGGTGGAACCGTGAGGCGGTGGGAGTCCTGAAGCCCCTCTCTTTGTGCTCTGAGCCTGACTGAGAGCGAGAGGCTGGCCCCAACTCCCGCAACATGCAGTCTGGAAAACAGCCGCCCGTGTAGAGGGAGAGCGATTGGGGAAACGCTCTCCCAGGACCGGGGCATCCAGACCCTCCCTGGACCAGCAGCAGGAGGAGGAGGACTGGTTCCTATAAACCAGGGGCAAGGGAGAGAGGAGACGGGGCTGGGGGCTTGTACTGAGTCCGCACAGTTCCCAGAAGAAGGAGAAAGGTCCAACTTCGTCGCCTTTTGGACAAACCGGTGAATCTGCCATTTTACTGCAGTGTGTGTGTGTGTGTGAGACACATCGCCATTAATCTCGGTGCTGCAGATTTCCAAAAAGAAAATCAGTGGGAGTGGACACAAATTCGTTGTAAAAACCTGGGCTTTCCAAACGCTGCAGATGATTTGGATTAATCCCCGATTTTTAAAAGAAAAATTGGTCGCACTGGGAAAATAACCAAGAGATTGCACATCTGCAAGGCGGCTCCCCGACGCAGTGAGACCTCAGCAGCATCTGCAGTATCCCCCAGCACCAGAGGCTGAGCAGTGATAGCTCCAGATAGATACCAGCCCCAGAGGCTGAGCAGTGAAAGCTCCAGATAGCCCCCAGTCCCAGAGGCTGAGCAGTGAAACCCCCTTCCCCGAGCCCACCCCCCCAGGGCAGCCGTGAGTACCAGCACAATGGGTACCGTGCTGTCTCTGTCCCCTAGCTACAGGAAGGCGGCTCTGTTTGAGGATGGCTCGGCCACAGTGGGCCAGTACACGGCCGTGCAGAACAGCAAGAACTGCAAGGAGAAGAACCTCAAGCGGCAGTCCCTCATCTCGGTGCTGCCCTGGAAGCGCATAGTGGCCGCCTCGGCCAAGAAGAAGAGCTCCAAGAAGGTCAACCCCAACAGCTACCAGAGCAACGTGACCCACCTCAACAACGAGAACCTGAAGAAGTCTCTGTCCTGCGCCAACCTGTCCACCTTCGCCCAGCCGCCGCCAGCCCAGCGCCTCAACCAGGGCTCGAAGGTAGCCTCCACCCCCAAGAAGAGCCCCAGACTCGGCTCTGCGACGTCTCCCAAGAGGGTGATAGTACAGGCGTCCACCAGCGAGCTGCTCAAGTGCCTGGGCGAGTTCCTGTGCCGCCGCTGTTACCGCCTGAAGCACCTGTCTCCCAGCGAGCCGGTGCTCTGGCTCAGGAGTGTGGACCGCTCGCTGCTCCTGCAGGGTTGGCAGGACCAAGGGTTCGTGGCTCCGGCCAACGTGGTCTTTGTTTACATGCTGTGCCGAGACGTGATCTCCCCGGAGCTCGCCAGCGAGCACGAACTGCAGGCCAGCCTCCTGACCTGCCTCTACCTGTCCTACTCCTACATGGGCAACGAGATCTCCTACCCGCTCAAGCCCTTCCTGGTGGAGAGCTGCAAGGAGGCTTTCTGGGACCGCTGCCTCAGCATCATCGACGCCATGAGCGCGAAGATGCTGCAAATCAACGCGGATCCCCACTTCTTCACCCAGGTCTTCGCCGACCTCAAAAACGAGTGCAACCAGGACGACAGTGGACGGATGCTCATAGGCTTGGACCGGTGACTGAGGTTCCTCCACCCCCCCCCCCTTTCTTTCCTCCCCCCCCCCCGGCTGCATCACTGTCTCTGAGACACAGACACATAAAATCTCGAGAATCGATTAGAACCTAACCGATACCTCGACTGACTTGAGTGTGCATCATTTTCCTTTACTCTGTATGTATGTGCGTGTGTGTGTGTGTCAGGGGGGTTCTAGTCCGAAAGGGATTTATTTCCATGCTGCTAAAAAAAAGTGTTTTAGAACAAATTTAAAACCCGTCCTGGATAAACGGCACGTTTTTTAAAAAATCTTCTTTAAATTGCTACAGTGGTATTGTGCATGTAAAGTATCCCTGTGTCCCTGAGACTGATATTAGAACTGACTGTACAACAATTTAAAAAAAACACCAAGGAAAACACTTGAGTATTGGGATAGTTCTTTTTTCCATTCAATGTTTTGAAGAAGTATTTATCGACATCAAGACGAGGGGAAATATATATATACTTTTTTTCTGTCGTTTTGGGATGCACGTGACTTCTGTTTCTCTGAAATCAGAACCTACTAAGGATGTGCCATTTTCACACGGAAGTCTGACTGAGAGACTTCAGTTGTACATTTTGAAAGTGCTAATATTATGAAAATGTTTCCCAGTGCAATTTGTTATTTAAGAAAAAAAAATCTCTGTTGACCAAATGGTGTTATTTGTTGTATGTGTGTAGGGTGTATGTATGTGTGTGTCTGGGTGAAATTGAGAATATTGGTGTCACAATGCTGTGAACAGCGGTGGCTGTATTTTATGTTAATTTTTTTTTTAATTTCTATTTATTTTTGTACTGTGATGAATAAATGCACTGATCATTCACGACTGATTGAGCCTGTTTGAGAGTTTTATTTCAGGTAACAAATGTGAAATTTTATCTCAGAATGGAGCTTGACTTGATTAATGGCAGTGGTAAACAGCCCCACTTCCCAGTATATCTTAATTTATAGTTTAGCTCTGCAATAAATTGAAGTATTTTTATTCTAAGGCAATAAAACATCCTCGTCATTTTTGCGGTCACCTAGTTTATTCATCATTAATCCACCCGACACCTGTTGTATACTTACCTGCATGCATATAAAATTTAAATTGTCAGAAGTCTTAAAAAGTCATTTGCAACTTTAATGTGTTTCTTCATATCTGTGCCTGAAATTTTGAATTACTGTTAAATCTCATATTGAACCACTGGCAGGTTTCCTCTACATAGACGTTACACACATGTCCAATTATCTTAGAAATAATGTTGATAGAGAAATGAATATTAAGTTCTCTTTGAATTAATGACTTCTTCATTTTACATGGTCGAACCCCTGCTTCCCCCCCCCCCCCCCACCCCCAACAAATTTCCTGTGATTCCTGTAGTCCTTGACTGTTTCGATTTGATTGGCAATATATGATAACTATAACCTACTAGAGCAGTTTTATGAAAGATCAATCCTATGAGAAGTTTAGGTAGCTTGTGTGTGTTTATGAATTGGTATTAATCTGAACTCATCTTCAACTGCAATTCAGACATTCTGAGAGGTCAGTTCTCTCTATGCAACAGGGAGTCAGAAATAAATGCTAACAAGGTTGCTTTTAAAACAGGCAAATGCACAGAAAATTATGACAAGTACTTGGCAATGCTACAGCATGTTATCAATTCTTCCCACGTCTACTATGACACTTTTGAAATTACTGTTGATTTAACAGAATATTATTTTTCCATTTGCCTATAGCTTGAGAGATAGGAAATTGACAATATGTATTATTTGAATGATCTAAGCTTTTGAAGAACTTGAAATATTTAAATACATGATAACTTACCCATGCCCATTGATAATTTTTTTTGTGTATGGGAGGGAGTGTTGGCTCTATGTAAACACCTAGTGGCAAGAGAATGCAACTACAATGTGACAGGTGGCACATCAGAAATGTTGACCCAATAACATATGTAGTTCTGAAAACATCCTTAGGCTCTTTTCAGGGGCATTACAAAGCAGTATTGGGCATTGCACTTTACAATGTTGCTGTAGAAGGATGAAGAGAGATTCTGACAACACAAATAAGGCATTTCCTTTGACTTTTAGTGTATAGATACACATGAATAGAGTTTATTTGCTTGGTACCTCGAAGACTCAAGAGTTTATATTTGGTCAAAATTAATGGAATGAAAGTGTTTCCTTTGTATGAAATGAACCAACCTTGATTTTTGGGAGGTAATGGATTTCCAGCATCAATATCATCCCCCAGTTTGTAGCTAAATTAGCAGACACAGGATTAATTGGTGTGGAGAATTGGAAAACGTTACAAAGTTACAGCAGAATGGCTCTTATGAGGGTGGGACTAGATATAATATGTTGGAATGGGCTTGAAAAGGTAAATTATACTGTTAATGTATTCCAATGAGGACATTCACCTAAAGCCAGTAGTGTATTAGCAAAAGCAGAAATAAAACTAATTAAAAATAAATAAATTGTTTGCTTATTCATTTAAATTTTTATACTGGAAGTTTAAAGAAAATCTTGAATTACTCAGCAGGTCATGCAACATGTGTACAATAAGAAAGCAGGGACAGAGACTTTAAATGCTCATTGACAATTTAAAGCAGAGTTCTCTCATCAGAGTTTGCAAGTATTTTAGATTTTGCCTTATGAAGTTATAATGACTACATTTCAAAAGTTATTCATTGGCTGTAAAATGCTTTTGAATGAAATGAGAATTAAAAAAACAAGTTTAAAATGCAAGTCCTTTTTCTGTATTAAGGAAAAGAAAGGAGGTGGAAAATATTACCTACTCCTACTCCAATAATCCTTATCCAGTCAAGATTAGATTGGAGTTGAATGTAATATACCTTCCACTTAAAAACTGAATAGATTACAAATCCTGTGACATCATAGAATGCCTACTGTGTGGAAGCAGGCCATTCAGCCCTTCAAGTCTACATCAACCCTCTGAAGAGCATTGCAAACCCACTTCTAATCCTTGTAACCCCACATTTCCCAAGGCTAATCTGCCTAGCCTGCCCATCTTTGGACACTATAGGCAATTTAACATGGCCAATCCACCTAACATTTTTAGACTGTGGGAGGAAACTGGAGCACCTGCAGGAAACCCACACAGTCACCGGGAGAATGTGTAAACTCCACACACCCAAGGTTGAAATTGAACCCGGGTCCCAGTGCTGTCAGACAACAATATTAACTATTGAACCACTGTGCTGGCATTGTCTAGGTGGAACCTTAACCCCAAGCTTGAAACCCCATTTGCCGCAAAGTTGAGGTAAATATGGGCACCTATGACTTAGATAGAAAGGGGAATGAAGTCCTGAAAGCAGATCTGTGCAGAGTAGGAAGGAGATTGAAAAACATAATTTCTAAAGCATTGATCTCAGGTTTATTTGCAGTCACACATATGTAATGAGCATTGAAATGAAAGAATTGAATGATTGAACATGTGGCTAGAGAACTGGTATAGGGACCTGTCTGGAGCAGGTTGGACTTGGACAAGATGGATAGGCTCAATTTAGCCTATCAACAGCTAGCTTCACTAGTGCTGTTGGTGACAGTTTAACCTTGAGTGACAGCGAAATAGAAACCTGAGGACAAGCTCAAATTTGAAGGAAGCAAAACTGGTAAAAGGAAGTAGAAATGTTGAAAGCAAAAATAGGAGGCTGACAAAGTATTTGCAAGGACCAAAAAGAATGTGAATAGAGAATAAGGTTATGAAAGCAGAATTAAAGAGCTCTGTGTGAGTGCATGTAGCATTTGCAAAATGGTTTGAATGCAGAAATGGGTCAGATATAATTACCATTGTATTATACTATTATATCACTATACCATTATTAGAGATGGTGAGGATGTCAAGATTGGGAACTGAATGTACAAGCATGTGAGTGGCATCAGCAAAAAGGAAAAGGAGGTGAGATAGTATTCTTAAAAAGAGAAAAGACCAATAATTTAATAAGAGAGGATCTTAGATTAAAGGATCAACATGTAAATCTTGTCTGGTTGGGGCTAAACATAGCAAGGAAGAGCAAACATGTTTGGAAATTATTTATGCTGAAAAATGTGTTGCTGGAAAAGCGCAGCAGGTCAGGCAGCATCCAAGGAGCCCGAAATGTCAATTCTCCTGCTCCTTGGATGTTGCCTGACCTGCTGCGCTTTTCCAGCAACACTTCCAGCAACACATTTTTCAGCTCTGATCTCCAGCATCTGCAGTCCTCACTTTCTCCTTGGAAATTACTTATGGGCTAGCAAACTGTTGTAACGTTGGGCACTGTATAAATTAGGAAATTAGAGATACATGTTTGAGCTATCGGGAGAGGTTCAACAGGCTGGATTAATTTCCCTTGAGTTTCGGAGGCTGATGGGTGACCTTATAGAAGTTTGTAAAATCGTATAAGACGTGGATAGGGTGAATAGTCAAGGTCTTTTCCCCAGTTTAAGGAAGTCCAAAGGCACAGCTTTATGGTGAAAGGGACAAGATATAAAAGGGGCCTAAGGGGCAACATTTTCATGCAGAACGTAGCGCGTGCATGGAATGAATTGCCAGAGGAAGTGTGGAGGCAGGTCTAATTACAACATCTAAAAGGCAGCTAGATGGTTATATGAATAAGAAGGGTTTAAAGGGATACAGGCCGAATGTCAGCAAATGGGACTAAATTGATTTAGGATATCTGGTCAGCATGGATGACTCGGACTGAAGGGTCAGTTTCTGTGCTGTACATCTCTATGACTCTATGTAACATGAGTAATAAAATGATAGTAGGTATTTCAACTTACACATAGTCTGGATTAAACAAATCAGTACTAATTCTGTGGAGGATGATTTCCTACCCTGTTTGTGGGATGGGTTTCTAGAGCAATGTATTGAGAGGCCAACCAGGGACTGGATTGTTTGTGTTAGGGTGGTGTAATGAGAAAGTGCTCATGAGTAATCTTGCCATAAGAGGCCTTCTGGAAATAAGGACCATAAGATGATAGAAATTTACATTTACTTAAATGCAATATAGTTCATTCTGAAGCCGGGGTTTTCAATTTGAGTAAAGGAAATTAAGGTATGGGGTGAAGCTGATATTGATAGATTCGGCAGAGACACAAAAAGATTTAACAGTGGACAGGCAATGGCTGGTATTTAGAGAAACACCATGTTGTCTACCACTGATATAGATTGTTCTAAGTCACATACTCCCAAGGGGAAAGATGAGTTAACCAAGTTGATGAAAGAAGCTAAAGATTGCAGTAAATTAAAGGAAGTGTCTTGTAAGGACAATAATTGACTGTTAAGATTGGAAACTGGAGACACTTGAGAACTCAGTGTTGGAGGATCAAAAAACTGGTTAATAAAAAGGAAGAGAGAATACAAAGGTAAGTTAGTGAAGAACATAAATGTGGCCAGTAAAAGCTTCTTTAGGTTTTTGAAGGAAAGAAATTAGTTCAGACAAATGGGGCCCATTTAAGTTGGAGACAGGTGCATTTATAGTGGAGAATAGGAATTTCTGGAGAAACTGACAGAAGAAGCTGCAGAAAATCTCCTGAAATAGTAGATGACTAAAAGTCTAGTGAAATGGAGGAAATAAAATGATGTAGTATTAGTAAAGAAGACTTACTTAAAAAGTTAATAGTATTGAATTTTGACAAACTCCCTGGACCAGATGAACTTCATCACAGAATGTTGAAACAGGTGGCTAGAGAGATAAAGTATACATTGGTGGTTAGGGGCTGTAATGATATTGGCGTAGATAGTAGTGTAGAGTTGAGGTTACAGTTAGATAAACCATGAACTTATTAAATGACAGAGCAGGTGTGAAGGGCCAAATAGCCTATCCCGCTCCTAACTACAATGTTTGTATCTTTCAAAATGTTATAGATTCTGCAAGGATTCCTGGAGATGGGAAAGCAGCAAATATAACCCCACTAATAGGGAAAATGTAAGAATTTATTATAAAGAATCGGATAGCTCAACATTTAGAAAAGAATTATAAGGTTGGGCTGAGTCAATGAAAAAGAGATCATGTTTGACATTATTTTTTGAGGATTTATTTGTTAATAGAGCACCAGCAAATGTGCACTTTGATTTTTAGAAGGTTTTGGTAAGAACCCACAATGGACGTTAGTAAATAAAAGTTGAGCATGTAGGATTGCAGCAAATGTATTAGATAGAGAATTAGTAAGCAGAGGCAAAAAGCAGAGAACAGGAATAAGTGGATCATTCTCAGGATAACAGGCTGTTACTAGTGGGATACTACAAGATCCACAACTGTTTGCAATCTACATCAATAATTTAGATTGTAAAATTTAAAAATTTGCTGTTGACGCTAAACTATGTGTGAATGTAAAGCCTGAGGTGGGTGCAAGAACATTTTGAGAGGACTTGAACAGGACGAAGTGAGTGAGCTAGAACATGGCAGATAGAATTCAATGGAAATCTGTGTGAAATTATTCACTTTGTTAGAAAAAAATGGAAAGGCAGAATAGTGAGAATTGGAACTGCAGGTGTCAAAGGATGTCTTTGTTTAGAATAAAGAACAAAGAAAATTACAGCACAGGAATAGGCCCTTTGGCCCTTCAAGCCTGCACCATTCCAGATCCTCTATTCAAACCTGTTGCTTATTTTCTAAGTATCTGTTTCCCTTTGCTCCCTACCCATTCATGTATCTGTCTAGATACATCTTAAATGATGCTATTGTGCCCGCCTCTACCACCTCTGCTGGCAACACATTCCAGGCGCCCACCACCGTCTGCGTAAAGAATTTTCCATGCATATCTCCCCTAAGCTATTCCTCTCTCACTTTGAACTTGTGACCCCTAGTAATTGAGTCTCCTACTCTTGGAAAAAGCTTCTTGCTATCCACCCAGTCTATACGGCTCATGATTTTGTAGACCTCAATCTGGTTCCCCCTCCACCTCTGTCTTTCTAATGAAAATAATCCTAATCCACTCAACCTCGCTTCATAGCTAGCGCTCTCCATACCAGGCAACATCCTAGTGAATCTCCTCTGCACCGTCTCCAAAGCATCCACACCCTTTTGGTAATGTAGCGATCAGAACTGTGCACAGTATTCCAAATGTGGCCGAACCAAAGTCTTATACAACTGTAACATGATCTGCCAACGTTTGTACTCAATACCGCGTCCAATGAAGGAAAGCATACTGTATGCCTTCTTGACCACTCTACTGACCTGTGTTGCCATCTTCAGGGAACAATGAACCTGAACACCCAGATCTCACTGTACATCAGTTTTCCCCAGGACTTTTCCATTTACTGTATAGTTCACTCTTGAATTGGACTTTTCAAAACGCATCACCTCACATTTGCCCGGATTGAATTCCATCTGCCTTTTCTCTGCTCAACTCTCCAATCTATTCAGCTGTATTCTCTGACAGTCCCCTTCACTATCTGCTAATCCACCAATCTTAGTGTCATCTGAAAACTTGCTGACCACCTATACCTTTCTCCCAATCATTTATATATATTGCAACAATAATGGTCCCAGCACGGATCCCTGTGGAACACCACTGGTTACAGGTCTCCATTTAGAGAAACTCCCTTCCACTATTACTCTCTGTCTCTGGTTGCCCAGCCAGTTCTTTATCCATTTCTGGAGTGACTAAAAATTAGCAAACAATGAGGAAGGAAAATGATCTTTACTACAAGGCGATTTCAGTACGGGAGTAAAGATGTCGCTGCACAGAGCATTGGTGAGATCGCACTTAGAGTATTCTATATGGTTTTGGACTCCTCATCTAAAGTGGCAGAGAGTACAATGGAGGTTTACCGTTTTAAACTCTGTGATGTTGGAATTGTCTTATGAAGAGACTGGATCTGTATCCCTCCAGAGTTTTGAAAAATGCAGGACAACCTCCTTGAACTGTACAAAATTCTTAGAAAGTGTGACATTTGGCAGTCAATAAGATGGTTGTCCTGGTGGTTGAGTGTAGAACTAAGAGCTATCATGAAAGGACCAGGAGAAGCCCATTTAAGACTGAAATGAGGTGGAATTGCTTCATTCAGGGGCAGGTGAATCTTTGGAGGTCTCAACTCCAGAGTTAAAAATCACACAACACTAGATTATAGTCCAACAGGTTTAATTGGAAGCACACTAGCTTTCAGAACGTCGCTCCTTCATCAGGTGGTAGATCAACTCCAGAGGACTGTATAAAACTCAGTCATTAAGTATGTTACTCTTATTTTAGCTGAATGTCTTAAGATTTTTTTTGGAGGGATTGGAAAATGTGTTTTCTCACCATACCTTACCAAACCTATTTCATTACATCCTTACCCCATCCCTATGGCACCCTTCTCACCCAATTCTAGTCCCATACTTCCATTCAACATTCCCAGAACAATTAGTCACTGCTGGGATATCCCAGTATTGAGTGGCATTCCTGGTACTGATGCCATCTTGTGCACCTGGGTAAGTACGTTCAGTCCAGAGCTGCCCTGCATGGTGACTGGCATTTGCCCCAGACATGGCAGACATAGGGGCTTTGTTTTGTGTGCAGGGACCTGGAAGCCCTACAAGTCCGGACAAGTCAAGGGGACAGTTTTGCTGGAGCTTAGAAACTAGGATGAGGTGGGGGAAGGGGAAATGAGGAAGCTGTTGAAGCAGTTTCATGATGCAGTTGTATAAGACTCTGGTGCGGCCGCATCTGGAATATTGTGTGCAGTTTTGGTCGCCATACTATAGGAAGGATGTGGAGGCACTGGAACGGGTGCAGAGGAGGTTTACCAGGATGTTGCCTGGTATGGAAGGAAGATCGTATGAGGAAAGACTGAGACACTTGGGGCTGTTTTCATTAGAGAAAAGAAGGTTTAGGGGTGACTTGATTGAGGTGTACAAGATGATTAGGGGGTTAGATAGGGTTGACAGTGCGAACCTTTTCCCGCGTATGGAGTCGGGTATTACAAGGGGGCATAGCTTTAAATTAAAGG
>NC_057742.1:34450389-34469823 GCF_004010195.1 Chiloscyllium plagiosum | reverse complement strand
TACTCTATGCTACTCTATCCCCACCCCCACCCTCCTCTAGCTTATCTCTCCACGCTTCAGGCTCTCTGCCTTTATTCCTGATGAAGGGCTTTTGCCCGAAACGTCGATTTCGAAGCTCCTCGGATGCTGCCTGAATTGCTGTGCCCTGGGATTAGTGCAGACCTCTCTCAGTATCGCCTGCAGCATTTTCCTTTGCTGTCTGTCAACCCCAACTCCCAACACAATTAACCCTGCGTGCCTTCTGTGCTGTCTGCTCAGTTGCTTAGCACACTTCCTACTTGCATCAAAAATGCAACCATTTTCATCTCCCTTAAGACCTGCCTCTCTCTCATTCCAGGAGGAAAACAGCTAACATTGGGGAAAAAATAGTTAGGCAAGTGGCAAGACGCCTTGACATTCAGCTCCTGATTTCTTTTCAAGGATCGGGCCCTGATTCTGACTACCTCGAGTGGCTGATTGACTGTGTCCAAGCTCCTGGAATGGTATTGGAGGCTACCCTTGATTTACTGAGCCAGAATATCCTGACTGAAGATTATCTCCATTGACTGGCCTGAGGACTGCTGACAACCATAACAAGCCTCTTGGCTTTTTATGTATTAAACAGCACAGCTTGGCATTTCTGGCTGAGGACCAAAGTGCATAAAGGCAAGGCTTGGCATAGATGCTTTGAGCATCCACGTAAGCTAAGAATGAATGAGAGTGATATGACAGTGAGCAATCAGCTTGGAGATATAGCCTGGTTCAGTCCATGAGCTCGGTGTGTGTACCTCACTTTCTCCTGAATGCACAGTGTCCTTGCTGCAGTATAACAATCAGAGTTACTGCTTCACTCTGTGTTTCTGAAGTGCTGAAACATACTGTAAGTGGATCAGAGATGTACCAAGAGAGTTCTTGGAGGCTGGCACATTCAGGTGCCAATGTCCATGGCATACAGTGCATGTGGCCAGTGCCTATGGAGCGTGCTCCTAGATATTGGTGCCTGGTGTCCAGCAGAAATGTTCTTTGGAGCAAGTGACGAGCTGAAGTCACCAGATAGTGGCACTGACCTTCATGTTGAGAAGTTTTGGCATCTAGTAGTGGGTGGTAAGATAGGAAGTTTCATATTAATGAGGCAAGATGTGCAGTTAATAAGATCATTAACAAGCAATAATTCCCTTCGATAGGCAACTCTGCTGTCTTGTGAGAATGGAAATGTGTTGCTGGAAAAGCGCAGCAGGTCAGGCAGCATCCAGGGAACAGGAGAATCGACGTTTCGGGCATAAGCCCTTCTTCAGGAAGGCTTGTCTTGTGAGAATCCCAATTTGACACCCAAAGCCGACCTAAAAAATGCAACGAGTTGACCCTCACATTGAGATTGGCCTCACTGGACTTCTAACAGGTATCTACCACATTTATCATCATAATCCATGCTGTTCAGTCGCCTAAAAGAGCCCACCTCTTGGAGACTAATGATATCAAGGGATGTGGAGTTAACACGTAAAAGTGTAAGGACGTAGAAAATCAGCCGTGGTGGGATTAAAGAGCAGAGCAGGATTGATGGGCTCAATGGTCTACTGTTGTTGTGATCTTCCTTAATCCACAGATTAGAGCAGCAGACATTAAGTGGAGTAAAACAGAGATTGATTTTATTTGTCTTTAGCAAGTCTCACACCGCATCATAGTGACCCTACGCACATTGCATGATTAAAAATATTTCCATGTTAACTGGCTGGTGTGAAAATGAAAGAATACATCCAAAAATATTCTTCTTTCCTGATTCTATTTCAAAGGGGATTGCACCACACAAAGTTTGGAATCTTTCCTGTTGTAATATTTCAATGTTGTAAATAGAAATATAGAAAATATTTCTATAGAAATATAGAAAATATGCACGGTGGCATAGTGGTTAGCACTGCTGCCTCACAGCGCCAGAGACCCGGGTTCAATTCCCGCCTCAGACGACTGACTGTGTGGAGTTTGCACGTTCTCCCCGTGTCTGCTTGGGTTTCCTCCGGGTGCTCCGGTTTCCTCCCACAGTCCAAAGATGTGCAGGATCAGGTGAATTGGCCATAATATAAATTGCCCGTAGTGTTAGGGGTATGGGTGGGTTGTGCTTCGGCGGGTCAGTGTGGTCTTGTTGGGCCGAAGGGCCTGCTTCCAACTGTAATGTAATCTAATCTTAAAAAAAATAAGTTCATGTACAGGCCATTCAGCCTTTCAAACCTGTTCCATCATTCAATATGATTATGGCTGATCTTTCAACTCCATGTCTGCTTTCTCCCCATGCCTCTTGATCCCTTTAGCCCCAAGAACCAAATCTAATTTATTCTTGAAAACATTCAATGTTTTGTCCTCAAATAGTGGCTGTGTGAGATAATTCCACTGGCTCACCAGTCTCCAAGTGAAGAAATGTCTCCTCATCCCAGTCCTAAATGGCTTATTCCATGGCCTTAAACTGTGAACTGATTGGTGTCCTTTGGAAAACTTTTGTTTTTGTGTCAAATTACTAGTTATAAGCAAATGCAAACATAAAATGTTGGAAAGCCACAGCAGATCTGTGCCTGCATTTATAAAGACAAAGTGGTCTTAAGATGGTCTTAACTGACATGACAAAAGGGAGGGAAAACAAGTAGAATTCAGGAGTTTGGAATGCAGGTTAATGGTTAAGTGGCCAATGTTTGGTGAAGATAAAGTAAAGATAATCTTAGCAGGAGAACAAATAAACAGGCTAGAGAATGATGCATAACAAAAACAGGGAAGAGTTGTAAACCTATGCTACATGTCAAATTATTTTATTACATAGAAAGATTAACTTCTTTCGGAAGTAATTTTACATATATAGAATATAGACTGTACTACAAATTTGCACTGTATTTAGAATTCTGCATGTTGAGGCTTTCCTAGTCAGGAGGCTTATGATAGATTGGAGGGATGGGTGAGGGGTGTGTGGGGGTGATGCTGAAGGAGGTTCATTGCGGACTGTCAAAGAGCAAGTAGTAGTTAAGGAGATGCTGAGGTAGCCTATTCCATAGGCAACAATGTGGAGTTGGAGTGAGGGAGTAGAGGGATCATACATATTTCCCAGCATGTCCCAAACAACAGTTGTAAATTGTGTGTCAAGGGAATTGGACAGGTAGCTGAAAGTGTATTGGGAAAAAGGAGGGGAATTAGACAAATTGGATGGATCTTCCAAAAAGCCAGCATATGCATGATTGACTAAATCACTTCATTTTATGATGTGGGATCCTACAGTATGTATTTTGAATAGTAAATTCCCACTACAGTGTTTAACAGATGCTGGTTGTGTCGTAACAATATACTAGTTTGAACAAAAGTTGTGCTTGACATCTACAAATCTTGCAATAAACGAATCAAGAATGGGTGACCCAAGGTGGTTGATGGAGCACTACCAAACTGCAGAGTGACAGATGATTGAGAAACCAATTTAATCTCCCTCTATGCTCCTGAATTGCCGATCTCAGCCATACTGCTATTGCTGGCTCCAAGCCCAGATCAGATACGTCACCACTGAGAACGGGAAATATAGATAGGCTGCTCTGCAAGATTGCTTGGAAACCAATGAGAAATGATATTGTCATCAGTCTTGGTTTCTTTAGCTGTACATGGTGTCTGGACAAGGTATAAAAGAAGAATAAAACTCAGTGAAATGATCACCATTTCCCCACTCAATGACTGCTGTGTAGGTGATGTTCCTGTCCATACATGTTTTTGAAAACATTCTATGGGGTTCGTAATACTTAAAGACTTGTAACACAGATTTTGGGCTGATATTAGTAATTTTATACAGACTAGAGCATTGAACCAAATACTTGCATTTCTGTAGCACCAAATTGTAGAGCAAAGTCACAAAGTGCTCAGCAAAATATACATATACTTTTTTAAAAGTGTTATTCAGAAGTGGATAATTACAGCACAACATTTCACACCATTTCATACCATGACATTTCTACTTGGGTTATAAAGTGACCATATTAGTAATCTATATAGATTGTGGTATGATTTCAGAGCTGGTTCAGTGTCAATTACAGTGTGATATTGCTCACCATGTTATTACAATATTCCATTCTGCATCCTTTCCAATACTACAATGTCAGGATTCATTCGAGCTATTGTATGAAATCACTGACAGCTGTTTCTTGTTTACAGCTGGTGTTGTTCCTTGACTGTACCAATATAAGGAAAGGACAGGAACATTGATTTTAATAACTCTATTGTGCTGTTTTGAAGTGTTTTTAGGATTAAATTTAAACCAGGCTAGTTTTCATCTAAGCAAAATGCTGAGTTCAGCATATGTAAAGAATATGCTGTCTTTTTCTCCTTTGTGCAATGCTCTATTGTGATTCTGACAACTCAAAGCAGTATTTCATAAAAAAGAGTAATTCATGTGGAAAGCCAAAAGATATTTAAAGATGAGTTATTGATGCTGTTAAGACTGACAAAAGTTGGTTGTTTCATGATTACCATGTGATAAGCCAGATTGTCTTATGAGCAAAGGCCAGCCAGTTAGATCTGTATACTTTGGAGTTTAAAAGAATCAGAGGTGACTTAATTAAAACATTAAAGATCCTGAGAGGACGTGAAAGGATGGATATCTAAAGGATGTTTCCTTTTGTAGCTGAATCTACAACTAAAGTGGGGGTGCGTGCTGGGGCATCATAGTTTAAAAATAAGAGTGTAACCATTTAAAACCGAGATTAGGAAACATTTTTTCCATCAGAGGGTTATGTGTCATTGGAATTCCCTTCCTCAAAAGGCAATGGATGCAGAATCTGTAACTATTTTTAAGGTAGAGATAGGTAACTTCTAGGTAATCTTGTACAAGGGGACAACATTTACAGTGCAGTACAGGAACTTCAACCCTTGATATTGTGCCAAACTGTGGAACCAACCTGAAGCCCAACTAACCTTCACTATTCCATTATCATCCATATGTCTGTCCAATGACCATTTAAATGCCCTTGGCGAGTCTACTACTGTTGCAGGCAGTATGTTCCACGCCCCTATGACACTCTGAGTAAAGAAACTACCTCTGACATCTGTCCTATATCTACTACCCCTCAATTTAAAGCTACGTTCCCTCATGCTAGCCATCACCATCTGAAGAAAAAGACCACCGTATCTAATTCTCTGATCATCTTGTGTCTCTATTAAGTCACGTCTTAACCTTCTTCTCTCTAATGAAAACAGCCTCAAGTCCCTCTGCTTTTCCTCATAAGATCTTCCCTCCAGACCAGGCAACATTCTAATAAATCTCCTTTGAACCCTTTCCAAAGCTTCCACATCCTTCCTATAATGCGGCGACCAGAACTGTACACAATACTCCAAGTGCGGCCGTAGCTGCAGCATGACCTCATGACCCCGAAACTCAATCCCTTTACCAATAAAAGTTAACACACCGTATGCCTTCATAACAACCCTATCAACCTGGGTGGCAACCTTCAGAGATTGATGCGCATGGACATCAAGATCTCTGCTCATCCATACTACCAAGAAACTTACCATTAGCCCATGACTTTGTTTTCCTATTACTCCTTCCAAAGTGAATCACCTCACATTTTTGCACATTAAACTCCATTTGCCACCTCTCAGCCCAGCTTTGCAGCTTATAAATGGGCGGCATGGTGGCACAGTGGTTAGCACTGCTGCCTCACAGCGCCTGAGACCCGGGTTCAATTCCCGCCTCAGGCGACTGACTGTGTGGAGTTTGCACGTTCTCCCCGTGTCTGCATGGGTTTCCTCCGGGTACTCCGGTTTCCTCCCACAGTCCAAAGATGTGCAGGTCAGGTGAATTGGCCATGCTAAATTGCCCGTAGTGTTGGGTAAGGGATAAATGTAGGGGCATGGGTAGGTTGCGCTTCGGCAGGTCGGTGTGGACTTGTTGGGCTGAAGGGCCTGTTTCCACGCTGTAATGTAATCTATGTCCCTCTGTAATCTGCAACATCCTTTGGCACTGTCCACAACTCCACTGATTTTAGTGTCATCTGAAAATTTATAACGCATTCTTCTACACCTTCATCCAGGTCATTTATAAAAATGACAAACAGCTGTAGCCCCAAAACAGATCCTTGCGGTATACCACTATTAAATGAATTCCAGGATGAACATTTCCCATCAACCACCACCCTCTGTCTTCTTACAGCAAACCGATTTCTGATCCAAACTGCTAAATTATCCTCAATTCATGCCTCTGTATTTTTTACAATAGCCTACTATGGGGAACCTTATCAAAGGCTTTACTGAAATCCATATACACCACATCAACTGCTTTACCCACATCCACCTATTTGGTCACCTTCTCAAAGAACTCAATAAGGTTTGTAAGGCATGGCCTACCCTTCACAAAACCATGTTGACTATCTCTAATCAAATTATTCCTTTCTAGATGGTTGTAAAACCTATCTCATATAATCCTTTCCAACATTTTACCCACAACTGAAGTAAGGCTCACTGGTCTATAATTACCAGGGTTGTCTCTACTCCCCTGCTTGAACAAGGGATAACATTTGCTATCCTCTAGTCTTTTGGCATTATTTGGCATTAGAGAATGATGACATAAAGGTCAAAGCCAAAGCCTCTGCAATCTCCTCCCTAGCTTCCCAGAAAATCCTAAAATAAATCCCACTCAGCCGAGGAGAGTTATCTATTTTCACACTTTGTGCTACCACTTCCTCCTTATGAACCTCAATCCCATCTAGTCTAATAGCCTCTATCTCAGTATTCTCCTCGACAACATTGTCTTTTTCCTGTGTGAATACTGACGAAAAATATTAATTTAGAGCTTCTCCTATCTCTTCGGACTCCATGCACAACTTCCCACTCCTGTCCTTGATTGACCCTAATCTTACTCTAGTCATTCTATTTTTTCCTGACATACCTATAGTACGCTTTAGGGTTTTCCTGCTAAAGACCTCTCATGTCCCCTCCTGGCTTTTCTTAGCTCTCTCTTTAGGTCCTTCCTGGCTCACTTGTATCTTTCAAGAGTCCTGGCTGAGCCTTCACACCTCATCTTTACATAAGCCTCCTCCTTCCTCTTGACAAGAGATTCAACTTCTCTAGTAAACCACGGCTCCCTCGCTCAACCACTTCCTCCCTGCCTGACATATTAAGGACACGCAGTAGCTGTTCCTTGAACAAGCTCCACATTTCAATTGTGCCCATCTCCTGCAGTTTTCTTCCCCATCCTGAGCATCCTAAATCTTGCCTAATCAACTCATAATTGCCCTTCCCCCAGCTATAACTCTTGCCCTGTGGTGCATACCTATCCTTTTCCATCGCTAAAGTAAACATAATCGAATTCTGGTCACGATCACCAAAGTGTTCATTTACCTCCAAATTCAACATGTGGCCGGGTTCATTACTCAGTACCAAATCCAATGTGGCCTCACCCCTTGACACCCCATACTGTGTCAGGAAACCCTCCTGCACACATTGGACAAAACCTGACCCATCTAAAGTATTTAAACTATAGCATTTCCAGTCAATATTTGGAAAGTTAAAGTCCCCCATAACAATTACCCTGTTACTCTCGCTCCTATCCAGAATCACCTTTGCTATCCTTTTGTCTACATCTCTGGGACTTTTCAGAGGCCTATAGAAAACTCCCAACAGGGTGACCTCTGCTTTCCTGTTTCTAACCTCAGCCCATACTACCTCAGTAGACGAGTCCTCATTAAATGTCCTTTCTGCCACCATAATACTGTCCTGGACTAACATTGCCACACCTCTGCTTCTTTTGTCATTTTACTGAAACATCTAAACCTCGAAACCTGCAACAACCATTCCTTTCCTTGCTCTATTCATGTCTCCGAAATGGTCACAACATCGAAGTCCCAAGTTACCAACCCATGCTGCAAGTTCAAGAGTGGTGAATAGAGTCAGACGAGCCATGGTCTTATTGATGGTGGAGCTGAATGGCCTAGTTTTGTTTCTGATTCATATGCTCATGCGTGCAAGAAAGAATTGCTGTTCCAAATTGAAGATCTTGAAACTCCATCCAAAGCTGGGGCTCATTCCTCGGAAGTTGCAGTTTATCGGCAAATTGGCAATGGCACCTGTGACCCTCAAGTAAATGATGGGTGGCCGTGGGGGGGTTGACCAGGAAGAATGGGATGGGACAGGAAAAGAGGGGAAAGTGACAGTGGAGCAAGTAACCGGCTAGGTGGGGCCAATCCAGTCAAGAACAAAGAACATAGAAAATTACAGAACAGGAATAGGCCCTTCAGCCCGCCAAGCCTGCACTGATCCAAATTCTCTATCTAAACCCGTCGCCTATTTTCTAAGGATCTGTATCCCTCTGCTGCCTGCCCATTCATGCATCTGTCTAGATACATCTTAAATGATGCTATTGTTGTTGCCCCTACCACCTCCGCTAGTAACGCGTTCCAGGCCCCACCACTGTCTGCGTCAAGAACTTTCCACGCATATCTCCCCTAAACCATTCCCCTCTCACTTTGAACTCGTGACCCCTAGTAATTGAATTCTCCACTCTGGGAAAAAGCTTCTTGCTATCCACCTCAGTCTATACCTCTCATGATTTTGTAAACCTCAAAAGCTTCTTGCTATCCACCCAGTCTATACCTCTCATGATTTTGTAAACCTCAATCAGGTACTCCCCTCAACCTCCATCTTTCTAATGAAAATAATCATAAACTTCTCAACCTCTCTTCATAGCTAGCACCCTCTTTGCAAGCAACATCCTGGTGAACCTCCTCTCCAAAGCATCCACGACCTTTTGATAATGTGGTGACCAAAACTGTACGCAGTATTCCAAATGTGGCCGAACCAAAGTCTTATACAACTGTAACATGACCTGCCAATTCTTGTACTCAGTATCCCATCTGATGAAGAAAAACACGCCATAAGCCTTCTTGACCATTCTATCGACCTGCTTTACCACCTTCAGGGTACAATGGACCTGAACACCTAGATCTCTCTGTACATTAATTTTCCCCAGGGCTTTTCCATTTACGCTCTTGAATTGGATCTTCCAAAATGCATCACCTTGCATCTGCCCAACACTCCAATCTATCTATAGTCTGCTGCATTCTCTGACAATACCCTTCACTATCTGTTACTCCACCAATCTTAGTGTCATCTACAAACTTGCTAATCAGACCATCTATACCCTCCTCCATATCATTTATGTATATCACAAACAACAGTGGTCTCAACACAGATCCCTATGGAATATGACTGCTCACAGTTCTCCATTTTGAGAAACTCCCTTCCACTACTACTCTCTGTCTCCTGCTGCCCAGCCAGTTCTCTGTCCATCTTGCTAGTATACCCTGGACTCTATGTGACTTCACTTTCACCATCAACCTACCATGGGAAACCTTATCAACTGCCTTACTGAAGTCCATGTATATGAAATCTACAGCCTTTCCTCATCATCAAAGAGTAGTTGCAGGGATTATGGACTTAAAGAGAGTTCAAATCAGCAAGATGCTCTATATTTGCAGATATGAAAAGGGACTCATTTCTATTTCATGTATGAGACTTCTGTGACCTTTACCAATTTGATGGGTAATTCACTCCTGATAGTTACATCAGAGGGTGAGGATACTCTTAGCTGAGAAATACTTCAGGCCAAATTCTAGGTGAAAGTGACTGAGCCACCCCTGGATGTTAAAGGTGAGACATTCTGCATGGCTTTGTGTTTGCTCCAGTTTGTAAGAGCCAAATTTACGTACCCATTTGAAATAATCTCTGTACCAGAAAAGTAAGAAACTTGAATATATTTTCTTGAAGCAGACAAATACACAGCCTTTTGACCTATGGGGTTACTGGACATCTACAGAAGTATGTTCGGGCCATCACATAACTCACTGCTCAAACATGGCCATAAATTGTTCACAATTCAGCATCTGAGACAGGGGGAACATTAGATTGGCAAGTGCTGGAAGCAGTGCAACACAGATGGCCAAACCACAACAAGATAGCAATGTTAACAATGGAGATAACTTCACAATAAGATTACCATACCATGCTGATAATTGCAATGTCATAATGGATACAAAAATGCCACCATGTGACTTTACTGAGGCAGTTGTTTAGGGGAGAGTAGGTAAACTTGCTGTGTAATAACCATGTGATACTTGATGAATGAGTGCTCAATGCTGACACTAGATTTGAATGATAGAGAAGAATGATTCAATTACAAGCAAATTTATCTCTCTCCATAATGAGCATAAAGTAAGATCCTTCCTCTTTCTTCCCTTCAAAAACATAGTGGAATCTTGAGTATTGTTGTGGAGTGTGGGCCCCAGTAAAGTTGTTTTTTTTAATGGAAATGATGTAATTCTTAACCACTGGTAACCTTCTTGGTTTGGAAGGCATCAGGAACATTTTTTAACATAAATTAAGCAGTTCACGTCTCCATATTATGAAGAGAATATAGAGGCACTGGAGAGGTTGGAAAAAGATTAAATAGGACAACCTAAGAGCTGATGTACCTGTCGGGAAAATCTGAACCTTAAGACCAAAAGACAATAGGAGCAGAAGTTAGGCCATTCGGCCCATTGAATCTGTTCCGTCATTCAATCTTGGCTGATTGGTGTTTCAACCCCATTTTCCTGCTTTCTCCTGATAATGTTGATCCTCTTAGCAATCAAGAACTTATCTGTCTCTGTTTTAAATATACTCAGGAGAGGATTCTGGGTAATCCAAGATGGAGGATGGGAAAAATTTGTGGCTGTAACAGCTGCTCCTTTTTTGAAGTATTTTAAGTGTTGGTGCTGATTTCCTCAAATTCCAGGAACAGTAATTCCTGTTTTATAAACTGTTGTATTGTTTTAGAACTTTGGGGGGGGGGAATCAAAACAATTGTAGTGTGTGTGTGTGAGAGAGAAAGAAAGATACCTTCACTGCTGTCTGACACAACAGTGAATCTGTACAGCTATGCCTTTGCTGTGTGAATTCAAGTATTTCTGGACATTGGAGTATGTCTAAGAAAAATTAACACACAGTGAAAATCACAGCTGACTTTGGAAGAACCTGTGTGGGGGAGTTCACAGCATGAGAGCAGATAAGTACCTGGTTTTTAAGTGTAATTCTGCTTTTTCTTTTGTAAATTTACAATAGTGAGCAGAGTAGATTCTTTTTGGTTATGTGTTTTATTGAGATCATAGCTGCATTTTTAGAGTAGTAAGACTGCTATTTTCTGGGTCTGTAGATTGTTAAAGTGTAAAGATGGCCTTTAGTAGAGTGATCTGCTCTTCCTGTTGGATGTGGGAGGTTAGGGAGAGTTTCCATGTTATTGATGATTATATCTGCAGTAAGTGTGTTTGGTTGCAAATCCTGTCTGATTGCATGGATTGGTTGGAGTGACAGTTAGAGGCAATGAGGAATTTATAGGGGCTACTGGGTGTGATGGACAGCAGTTATAGTCATAGAGTTATAAAGATGTGCAGCACAGAAACAGATACTTCGGTCCAACTCGTCCATGCTGACCAGTATCATAGCTTAATCTAGTCCCATTTGCCAGCATTTGGCCCATATCTCTCGAAATCCTTCCTATTCATATATCCATCAGGATACCTTTTCAATGTTGTAATTATACCAGCCTCCATCACTTCCTCTGGCAGCAATTCCATACATGCACCACCCTCTGGGTGAAAAAGGACCCCTTAGATCGCTTTTAAATTTTTCCCCTCTCACCTTAAACCTTTGCCCTCTAGTTCTGAACTCTCACACCCCAGGGAATGAAATTTGAAATTTTCGGTTTGATCCCCTCTCATCCTTCTGAACCCTATTGAGTATAGTCTCAGAGTCCTCAAACATTCCTCATATGTTAAGTCTTTCATTTCTGGGACCATTCTCGTGAACTTCCTTTTTAGGGTCAATACATCCTTCTTGAAGTACAGGGCCCAAAACTGCTCACAATTCTCTAAATGTGGTCTGACCGGACCCTTACAAAACCTCAGAAGTACATCCCTTCTTTTATATTCTAGTCCTTTTGAGATGAATGACAACATTGCATTTGCCTTCCTAACTACTGACTCAACCAACGAGTTTTCCTTAAAGAATCCTGGACTAGGACTCCCAAGTCCCTTTGTACTTCAGATTTCTGAATTTTCTCCCCATTTAGAAAATAATCCATGCCTCTATTCTTTCTACCTCACTTTCCCACATTGTATTCCACCTACCACTTTTTTGCCTCATCTCCTAACCTGTCTAAATCTTTCTGCAGCTTCTCCGCCTCCTCAATACATCCTGTCCCTCCACTTATCTTTGTGTCATCTGCAGACTTAGTCAGAATGCCCTCAGTTCCTTCATCCAGATCATTAATGTATAAAGTGAAAAGTTGTGGTCCCAATACCGACCCTTGTGGAACACCACTTGTCACCGGCTTCCATTCTGAGAGTGGCCCTTTTATCCCCATTCTCTGCCTTCTGTCAGACAGCTAATCTTCTATCCATGTTAGTATCTTGCCTCGAACACCATGGGCCTTTATCTTACTCAGCAGTCTTCTGTGCAGCATCTTATCAAAGGCCTTCTAGAAGTCAGGATAGATAACATTCATTGGCTCTCCTTGGTCTAACCTGCTCATTACCTCCTCAAAGAATTCTAACAGATTTGTCAGGCATGACCTCCTTTTGATGAAACCATGCTGACTTTGCCCTATTTTACCATGCACTTCCAAGTATTCAGAAGTCTCATCCTTCACAATGGACTTCAAACTCTTACCAACGACTGAGCTCAGGCTAATTGGCATGTAATTTCCTGTCTTTTGCCTTGCTCCCTTCTTAAACAGGAGGGTTACATCAGCGAGTTTCCAGTCCTCTGGGACTCTCCCCGACTCCAGTGATACCTGAAAGGTCACTACTAAAGCCTCCACTATCTCTTCAGCTATCTCCTTCAGAACTCTGGGGTGTAGCCCATCTGGTGAAGGCGATTTATCCAACTTCAGACCTTCTAGTTTTTCTAGCACCTTCGCTTTAGTAATGGCCACTGCACTCATCTCTAAACCCCCTGCCCCAAGTCTCTTTAATTTTTGGGATATTATATGTTTCTTCCACCCTGAAGACTGTCACAAAGTACTTATTCAGCCATTTCCTTTTTCTCAATCACTATTTCTCTAGTATCATTTTCCAGCGGTCTACTTTTGCCTCTCTTTTGCCCTTTTTATATCTAAAGAAACTTTTGCAATCTTTCCTAATATTACAAGCTAGCTTACCCTCATATTTAATCTTCTCCCTGCTTATTTCTTTCTTCACTGTCCTCTGTTGGTTTTGTAAGCTTCCTAATCCTCTGGCTTCCCACTGCTCTTCACCACATTAAATGCTTTCTCTTTTGCCTTGATGCTATCCCTGACTTCCCTGGTCCGCCATGGTTGTCTTATCCTCCCTTTAGTATGTTTCATTTTCCTTGGGATGAATTTTTGCTGTGACTCTTGAATTACTCCCAGAAACTCCTGCCGTTGCTGTTCCACTGTCCTTCCTGCTGGCTCCTCTCCCAGTCAGTTCTACCTAGCTCCTCTCTCATGCCTCTGTAGTCACCTGTATTCAACTGTAATACCGTTACAACTGATTCCACTTCCCCCTCTCAAATTGCAGAGTAAATTCTAACATATTATGATCGCTGCCTCCTAAGGGTTCATTCCCCTTAAGCTCCCTTATTAAGTCTGTCTCATTGTACAACACTAAATCCAGTATTGCCTGTTCCCTAGTGGGCTCCACCACAAGCTGCTCCAAAAAAGCCATCTCATAGGCATTCCACACATTCCTTAACTTGCGATCTGCTACCAAATTGGTCCACTTGCATATTGAAATCCCCCCATGATCACTGTAACCTTGCCTTTCTTACATGCCTTTTCTATCTCTGGGTGTATCTTATGCCCCAAAACCTGACTACTGTTTGAAGGCCTGTAGATAACTCCCATTGTGGTTTTCTTACTTTTGCGATTCCTCAACTTTACCCACACAGATTCTACATCATCTGACCCCACTCCCTGTTTATTGAACAGTCTGGGTGTCTTTTCTGTGGGGAAGTGAAAGCTGAGGGAGGAACCTAACAGACGTCTTTAAATTTTAAAGAGCTTTTGTAGGTTAATGATTGAGAAGATATTTGCATTTGTGGAAGTTCAACGCTATGTATAAAAGAGTCACTGAAAATTCTAGGAAATGTCTTTAGGCAGAGGGTAGTCCAAATGTGAAATTTGCAAACATATGAAGTAGTTGAAGTGAGAAATTATTGGTTCATTGTAGATATCAAAGACGCACAACAAATGATAAATCTTTGCTAGCTCCTACTTATTTCAGTTTCTCAAATTTCTCCCTCTTAAATGCCACTGATTTTTGCTGTTGTATGGTTTCAAGCAGTCCTTATCAAGACGATCACCAAAGTGTTTAATAGAAATGCTGGTGAACTTCATTCTCCCACCCTTTTACAGTTTACAGTTTTAAGCTTCTTAGAATGTCAAAAACTTCTTAATTTAAAGAAAAGTTTTTAATATTGTGCTAACATTTCATTATGTTCAAGGAAATTGTTGGAAGAAGCAATTGCTTAGTTTCGAACCATCAACTTACTTCAAGGAAAGAATTGAGCAGAGATCCCTCCCTAAGCGTCAAACTCTACTTTTTAGAAAAGATTCCAATTACTGTAACTTTGCTTCATCATTGCTTTTCTTTAAATTTATCATGTGAGTCTAAAACAGTGTTTTTCATTTTTTTCCTGTCTGCAGATTAGATTAGATTACTTACAGTGTGGAAACAGGCCCTTCGGCCCAACAAGTCCACACCGACCCGCCGAAGCGCAACCCACCCAGACCCAATCCCCTACATTTACCCCTTCACCTAACACTACGGGCAATTTAGCATGGCCAATTCACCTAACCTGCACATTTTTGGACTGTGGGAGGAAACCGGAGCACCCGGAGGAAACCCACGCAGACACGGGGAGAACGTGCAAACTCCACACAATCAGTCTGCTGTGGGAGACCCCTTGCTAATATTTTCTGATAAATCCTACAGTCATGAATCCTTTGCTATTATTGACCACTTCCTGGATTTCCCTATCAATGCTGACACATTCTCAGGAGCCCCAATAAATGATGACACATTCTTTGGGACCCTTCGTAATTATGGACACACTGAAAGGACTCCTATAAATGATAACCCACTCCCAGGAATCCTGTGCGATTACCTACATGCTACCGAATTCTGAAAGATTGAGATACCTAAGGGAAAATAAACTGCCATTTTGACAGAGTATTTTGTAAATGTGAAGCCTCAGGAATTAAAAGATCTGGGTAGTTAGTCAGGGAATTTAATAAAGCAGATGTCTGGTCATACTCCTGGAGAAACCTGATGATTTTGAGGATGCACAAGGCTTAGACCAGAATGGAAACCTCATTGTCTGACTTACTGATGAACCTTTGTGATTGCTCTTTAATATGTTTCTACTTTCAATTTTACTGCACACACTGCAATGATCAGCATTATCTAACTGGTTCAAGGCATTCCGTTTGAAGATCTCACTGCAGTTTTTACAAAATTAATGTGCTTTATCATTTGGATTTCTCCAAGTGAACATGGTTTGCTTGGAAATCAGTACTTTCACAGAGAAATGACATCAAGAACAGATCGTCATCTCTTTTTATTTTCGTAGAACAGTGCAGTACAGTACAGGCCCTTCAGCCCTCGATGTTGTGCTGGCCTTTTATCCTACTCTAAGACATACCCTTCATTGTACTATCTTCCATATACCTATCCAAGAGTTGTTTAAATGTCCCTAATGTATCTGACTCTACTACCACTGACGGTAGTGCATTCCACGCACCCATTCCAAAGAGTGATTATTAAATGACATTTAAAATTATGCCCCCTCTTGATAGACATTTCAACCTTGGGAAAATGCCTCTGGCTATCCACTCTATCTATGCTTCTCAACATCTTGTGCACCTCTATCAAGTCACCTCTCATCCTTCTTCACTCCAATGAAAAAATCCCTAGCTCCCTCTGCCTTTCTTTATAAGACATGCCCTCCAGTCCAGGCAGCATCCTGGTAAATCTCCTCTGCTCCCTTTCTAAAGCATCCACATCCTTCCTATAATGAGGCTGCCAGAACTGAACACAATATTCCAAATGTGGTCTAACCTGGGCTTTATTGGACTGCAACATAACCTCACGGCTCTTAAACTCAATCCCCCTGCTAACGACAGTGAATACCCAATACTCCTTCTTAACAAGGCATTCACTATTGTAGATCAAAACTCTGTCTGCCTCAACTTGTATTTATTCAATAACCTGTCTTCATTGCTTTCTAGGGGACTAAATAAACAGGGATTAATCACCCTCAGAGAGAATAAATTCTTCTTTATCACTGTCTTAAATGCAAGTCCTTTTAATTTCAAATTCTTCTCCCCAGTTCTATATTCTAAGCATTTATGTTTTAAAAGACCTCCCCAAAATGTATATGTCTCAATATGTTTATCTCTCATTCTTCTAAATTCCAATGAGCATTGGCTCAATCCGTTCAATTTTTCATCATAAGGTAAATCATTCATCCCACCATCTGTGCTGAATTGTCTCTTGTGCAAATCTGCCCCGCATTAAATGAGAGAGCCAACACTGGACACAATCCATGTGAATGCCCTGTACAGTTCTGACCTGCAATCTTTACAGTGATTTTACACTTTTTTATTTAATTGGATCTGATCTTTACCGTCTTAATTTGCCACAGATGTTATGTTCTTCTTATGGAGCCTTTCATTCTCAATGGAATATAATTTTGTTGAGAGTTATAAATGATGTCCTTAAATGTCTGACCTTGTATCTCAACCACCTTACTTTTTAGCCTATTTTCCACCTAGCCAATTCCATCATCATGCATTTCTAATGGTCTTGATGTAAGTTTAATACACTACTTTGAGATTTGATATAATTAATTGTTTCCATTGTATATTGTTCCAGTTTATCTTGAATACACTGTGAACTCATCCTTAAATCTCGTTTTGCTAATTTGTTTTGTTCAGTCACCACTTGCGCATAAATATTATGCCTAACTATTACAGTTTCTTTCTTACAAGTCTCCATTAATTCTTGATACCCAATAGCCACCCACAGGGTGGTGTGTTGAAGTGACAGGCAACTGGAAGCTCAGGGGCTGTTGTGCAGACAGAATGTAGGTGTTCTGCGAAGTGGTCACCCAGTCTACGCTTCATTTCCCCAATGTGGCAAATGCGACTGGATTAGGTTAGGATACCCGGTCGACATGGACAAGTTGGATCGAAAGGTCTGTTTCCGTGCTGTACATCTCTACGCTTCACTTCCCCAATGTAAAGGAGACCACATAGAGAGCAGCGAATGCAGTAGACTCGGTTGTGCGAAGTGCAAGTAAAGTCCTACTTCACCTGCAAGACATGTTTGGGCCCTTGGATACTGAGGAGGGAGGAAGTAAATGGGCAGATGCTATAGCTTCGGTGGTTGCAGGGAATGGTGTTTTGGGGCTGTAGGGGGGGTGTGGGGAGTGGACCAAGGTGTCTTGGAGGGAACGGTCCTTGCAGAAGGCGGACAAGGGAGGGGAGAGAAATGTGTATCTGGTTGTGGCATCTCACTGGAGGTGGCAAAATGCTGGCTGATGGAAAAGTCCGAAAAATGCTATCTGAGAAGGTAGCTCAGGTGGGAAACCTCACAACTTTTATAAAGTACTTGGGTGAGAGGTTGAGGTGCCATATCATTAAAAGCTATCGTCCTAGTGCGAGGCAGTGTCAGTAGTAGTACGTAGTTAGTGGTACAGTCTCAATGGGCCAAAGGGCTTTTTCTGTACTGTATAACTTCAAATATTTCATGATCCCTAATATGACCTAATTCAGTTTAGGATCATTTCCCTCATTTGGAATCTGATATGCCATTTGGTACAACAGCTAAATTGCTGTTCTTGAGTGTTAAGAATAAAAATTTCAGCTGGGCCTTTTCACAAAGGAGAATAAGAGATGAAGGTCATACAAGGCTAATCCTGGTCTTACCTTACTGCTGTATGTGCATTTTTCAGCAAATGCCATTTAATTTTTTTCTATTATTCACTCACAGGATAAGTATTGCTCACAAGGTATTCTAAATGACGTATGAGGCCAGAGGACCCAACCTAAATCTCACAAACAAGCAGCAGAGAGCTTTGAACTTGTGAGCTTCTGACTTGATGGCTACATTCCCCTCAATTTGGCAAAACAGATAATTGATTGAAAGAAAATAAAAAGCCCATTAACTGTGGGCCAGGGATCTTCCATGCTTCTAGAATAATCGGATGAGAAGCCAGCAGCTTGGACAACTCATATTGGGATTGCACAGTTAGAGCAGAGAATGAAACAACAGAAAGGGTGCCAGCAATGAGTTAGAAAAACTGAACTTTCAGTCAAATTTGAAGTGGAAAACAGTCAAATTGATCAGACAATTGCCACGGTGTTGACATAAATTGTTTTGTTCAATGTGTGAACAAAGTGCCTGAAGCAGTCTGTGTCACATGGATTTTATGTGACTGTCTACTCGCAGTTGTTGATAAAGTGCTGGAGTTTCCCCAGACAGTACACCCCTGGTCATTCCAGGAGCTAGCTGAGAATTCCCCTTGAGCTGCTAATTTACAATCATATGAAAGAAGGAACATTAGTTTTTTAAAAGTTTTTGTTAAGGGAGTATGCAAATATGTTCTTTTTAAATGTATTTTTAAGTTTTACATTCTGTGCTTTAGTTCATTTCACCTGGCGATATGGGAATAAAGTCTTTATTCAGGCTGCCAATGGGTGATAGAAATTTCTCAGGCATAACACTGAACATCACTCACTGCTGCCCTCGGCTCTCCTTAACTTGCTTCTTGAGAGTCATGTGATTGGGGCTTGAATGTCTTTTATCCATCCAGTTACCATCTAAGTTTTTTTCTTCCATCCTTATAAAACTTAAAAATTGTTAATTTAAGAAATCATCACACATTAAAACTCAACAAAAGACAACACATGATTTGGAAATTGGAAAACTAATGTTTTTGTTCATAGATAAAATTGGTGCCTCCATCAGCCTAGCAATATTTCTTGACTATTTCCCCTTCTCCAACTGTTTTTCTAACACTCAAGCAGTTCTCCCAATGATAATAATTTAACTTGAATTTATGTATCACCTTCATTACAGTAAAACATTCCAAATCACTTTGCAGGACTTTCCCGCAAAAAGAAATTGACATTGAGTCAATTGGGAAGGGTGATACATTGGGAAGAGTCAAGGAGGCATTGGGAAAGGTGACCAAGAGCTTGGTCAAAGAGATGGGGTTGGAAAGTTTTAAGAGGTTTTAGTGGGCGGCACGGTGGTTAGCACTGCTGTCTCACAGCGCCAGAGACCCGGGTTCAATTCCCGACTCAGGCGACTGACTGTGTGGAGTTTGCACATTCTCCCCGTGTCTGTGTGGGTTTCCTCCGGGTGCTCCGGTTTCCTCCCACAGTCCAAA
>NC_057742.1:34396257-34450365 GCF_004010195.1 Chiloscyllium plagiosum | reverse complement strand
CTTGTTGGGCCGAAGGGCCTGTTTCCACACTGTAAGTAATCTAATCTAAAGTAATCTAAAAAAAAAAGAAGGAAAAGAGACTAAGAGGTTCATTGAGGGCTTTCCAGGTTTAGATAGCACAGAGGCACAGCAGTGCCAAAGGTGCAGTGAAAGAAATTGGGATTTACAAATGGTTGGAATTGGATCAATTCAGATATGGCAGGATTGTGCGGCTGAGGAGAGTGACAAGGGGATGGGTACAGCCATTTGGAGGTTTGAACACAAGGCTGAGAAGTTTAATGTTGAGGTTTTGAAGGACTGGATGCAATGTAGGGCATCAAGTGATACCCAACACGTACCTACAGGGGTTAGGTACGTGTTGGGAGCAGAGCAAACCAACAATGCAGAGAATTGAAAGATGCAGAACTCTTGGGGGGTTACATCCAAATAAATTCCTATTGAAACTCAAGGAATGGAACTTTGGACTTGTAGTCTAATCTCCAATGCATCAAGACATGGGGCGATAGGAGCAAGGTTTATTTTAAGTATTTAAAGTCAAATTATGTTCTCTTTTATTAAAGACAGCCATATTAACATTAGAAAGAGCAAAGCAATTAGAAGTGCCAGGCTGTATATGAAAAGTCTTATCTGTGTTAAAATAAAGGATATGGCTGCTAGAGAAATAAAAGAGTAACAACACTTTATTGTTTTTGTTTCCTTCTGTTGATACATTATGGAAATGTTCAGACTTTGTTTGTGAAAAATGTGAATGTGTTTTCTATCAATTGCTTCTGCAGTTTTGGGTTGTTTTTTCCCTTGTGTCCTATTACAATGCAGTGGCTCAGTGGTTAGCACTGCTGTCTCACAGCACCAGGAACCTGGGTTCGATTCCGGTCTTGGCTGACTGTCTGTGTGAAATTTGCACATTCTCCCCGTGTCTGTGTGGGGTCCCTCCGGGTGCATTGGTTTTCTCCTACAGGGAGAAAGTGAGGGCTGGAGAATAGAATTGAAGAGTGTGGTGCTGGAAAAGCACAACAGGTCAGGAAGCATCTGAGGAGCAGGAAAGTCAATGTTTCGAGCACAAGCTCTCCTACAGTCCAAAGATGTGCAGGTTAAGCAGGCTGGACATGCTAAATTACCCATCGTGTCCAGGGATGTGTCAACTGGGTGAATTAGCTATGGAAAATGCAGGGTTTCAGGATTGGGTGTGAGTGGGATGCTCTTTGCAGGGTTTGTGTGGACTTGATGGGCTGAATGGCCTACTTCACACTGTGGGGATTCTATGCTGCTCATGCAAGAGCCTTTCCAAGAAACTGGGCAAGTAATCTGATCTCAGCCATGTGGAATTAGAAGTAAAGGGGTACATGAGAGGTGACTTGCTTGTGTTCACAGATGCGACTGTTTCTTTTATTGGCATGATGGAGATCGGTTATTGCTTGCTTTTGTGCCAATCTGCTGCCTCATATTTTTCAATGATTCTTTGAACCACTGTTGGAGATCTAATGTATGAAAACTGAATTATTAGGTGTTTGCATGAGGCTTGATGTCAACCTAAACCTTTGATCTTGGTTCCATATCTGGGTCAAAGATAAGGAACAATGAGATAATCAACACAATGCTCCTGGTCTGTCAGTAGGTCACAATCTGAATTCACATATGATAAGCTCATGATTTGTTTTTCACAGTTATTTATCTTATCATTATATGTGATTTAAACCTTTGTTGAAATTCCCCCAAGTCCTGATTTCAGTCATGCTGCTGCAAGGGGTTTTCTTACAGAAGAATCACTTTACCTTGTATTTCTACATGGGGGAACACTGGCTAAGCCAACATTTATTGCTGCCCCGTACTTGCCTCAAAAAGGTAGAGGTACACTTACCGTACTGGTCAGTGCATTGAGTAAAAGTGTTGGGAAATTGTTCTATCTGCACAGGACATTGATTAGGCCACTTTTGGAATACCGTGTTCAATTCTGGTCTCCCTACTGCAGGAAGGATGCTACTGAATTTAAAAGGATGTTGCTAGGTTTAGAGAGTTTGAGCTATAGGGGAAGGCAGAATGGGCTGGGCTTTTTCCCTAGCGTGTTGGAGGCTGAGGGATGACCTTATAGAAGTTTATAATATTATAAAGGGCATGGATGGGGTGACTAGCCAAAGTCTTTTCCCCATGAAATGGGTGTCCAAAACTAGAGGGCATAGGTTTAAAGTGAGAGGGAAAAGATATAAAAGGGACTTAAGGGGCAACCTTTTCACACAGAGGGTGGTGCATGTGTGGAATGAGCTGCCAGAGGAAGTGGTGGAGGCTGATACAATTATAACATTTAAAAGGCATCTGGATGGTTAAATGAATAGGAAGGGTTGAGAGGGATACAGGCCATATGCTGGCTAATGGGATTAGATTAATTTAAGGCATCTGTTTGGCATGAGTGAGTTGGACTGAAGGGTCTGTTTGTGTGCTATATATCTCGATGACTGTCAACTCTAGCGGACCTTCTTTTTGGTACTCGGTGACTTTCTGGAGACTTCAGAGGGCTTGAACTGTCAACCACAAAGTGTGAGTTAGAGCGTCCTATGTGGACCAGATTGGTTAAGTGCAGTGTAATCCCTTCTCGCCACCAATACTTTCTTATGCCAATCTAGCAGTACTTTTTCCTCTGATCTCAGGTGAAAGATTTCCAGACTTGTTTAATTCATTTGCACCCATTGCAAGAATAGCATTTGTATTTATGATATTTCGGATTTGAATGTTTTTAAAATCTGTGATATTGGTGGAGCCCCAATTTAGATTCCTACCTGTGAACCCAGCAGATACCATTTGTGCCAGGGTGTTGGATAAATTTTGCTGAAATGGTCAGGTTTTTGTGGCTTTAAATCTTTACCCTTAAACTTAAAACTATTTTAAATTTGAAAAATACCATCAGTGCTTGATATTTCATTCTGTCTGTTGACATAAGCTTGCAAGTTATCATTTCAGAATCTATTATTATCACAGTGTGCTGCCTGTCAATTGATAGTTTGGATGACAACTCCAAAAGTTTACAATGTCTTTGATATGGTGTTATTAATAAAATTAATTATTTTTATAATGTATTAACTCTTGATTTAAATGTTTGCTTTTATAAATCATTGGAGGAGTTCAAAGGGATCCATTTTAATAAATGAGAGTACTTGTTTTAAATAGTGACACTTAGAATTTTATTTTCAATCATCTCACCATGACTCCTGAGATCTGCCCAGACTGTTAACTGGGTAAGTTGGCATGAAGGGTCAATATCAAAAAGGTGGTGGTATATGGAACTATAAAACCCAAGGAGGAAGGAAGAAGAGCAAAAGATGGCTTTGAAGCTATGAGGAGCCATGGGAGCGGGTAGTGGAATATACACTAGTATAAGGATATGAGGAATCATAGGGATTGGGTGGGATGCATGAGATGGGGATGGGAAGAAAGTGTGGGTGTGAGATGTGAGAGGGTTAGGACAAATGGGCTGTCTTTTGTCACAAAGAACCAAGGTTGGCTTTTCACAGAATCCACTCTTGCACCTGCTGCCTCTGAAACATTTCCAGGGATTAATGGGCCTGACTCTCTTTAGCAATGCCTCATAGGCCTCATAGCCTCAAAGACCAAGGCTAAGAAATGGAAGCTTCAATATTTAGAAAAGTATCGTGAATTAAAATTCTCATATAATTTATATCAAGGGCTTCTCATAAGCAACAACTTGGATATATATTGCACCTTTTATAGAGAAGAAATGTCCCAAACAGCTTCAAGAAAGCATAAGTCAAAAAAGGGGCATTGAAGATATGGAGGTGAAACTTAGGAGATGTGACAAACATGTACTTGCAAGAGTAATTTTTTAAAGAAGGTCTGAAAAGAGAAAGGTTTTAGAGTAGTTCATAATATATTGTGTTACAATGTGTGCAGTAGTTCTCCCTTTCAATATGTCTGACTAATATACTGAAAATTGCCACGATAAGAGAAGTTAAATTTAGGGACAACTAATAATTAGGTTCTATAATTTGTCACAGAGCAGGTTCAAAATTTAAATTGAATTGCTGATTTAAAGGACAGGCTTTGTCAATGTTATTCAAATTAAGAATAACTGTAATAATTCTGACTTGCTGCAATGATTAGGAATGCTCACTATCCCCGTGTTAATGAATAAAGAGTTTAGATTAGATTCCCCACAGTGTGGAAACCTATCCAGACCTATTCCCCTCTGATTAATGCACCTAACACTATGGGCAATTTAGCATGGACAGTTCACTTGACCTGCACATCTTCGGACTATGGGAGGAAACCGGAGTACCCAGAGGAAACCCATGCAGACACCGGGAAAATGTGCAAACTCCACATAGACAATTGCCTGAGGCTGGAATTGAACCTGGGGGTCCCTGGTGCTGTGAGGCAGCAGTGCTAGCCTCTGTGCCACCCCCTTTGAAGTTCAGCATGATGGCTACTCTGGTGATATTTTGTGCTGCAGTGAGGAATAAATGCTTAATCTCACATTTTACTGTAATGTCATACCTTGAAACAAGATAGCAACAGAAAGTTAAGAATGGGATCTTAGTGCTGATGCCATTCTACGCAAGCACTGATAGACTATTTATTCCTTCCAGCTGACCCTTTTAATAATGACAGCAAAGAGAGAGCTACAGACACGTACAGCATGGAAATAGACCCTTCAATCCAGCTCATCCATGCCAATGAGATATTCTAAATTAATCAAGCCTCATTGACCATTGTTTGGCCCATATCCATTGAAAGCTTTCGTATTCATGTACCTTTGAAACACTTTTTAAATGTTGTAATTGTACCAGCCTCCACTACTTCCTTTGGTTCATTCCATACATGCACCACCCATTGCATTGCCCCTTAGATCCCTTTTTTAAATCTTTCCCCTCTCACCTTAAACCTATACCCGGGTCCCAAAACAAATAAGTGTTGATTTTATCAGTGATGGCAAAACAAGGGACAGGTTAAGAGACAAATGAAAACTCAAAAACATTGTTGTCAATAACAGTGGTTATGGGAATAGGAAGTGGTAAATGATAAAATTCTGTTAGAGGTAATCCCCGGATTTGTTCTGGTTTGATACATAATCATAAGGCTGGATTGAAAACTTAATTAAAATCGTTGACTTGGAAACTCTATAATGAGATCTGTTGCAAATGTAAGATGTTTGTCATCCTAAAACCAGACCTCATGACAGTATTATAACTATAGTTCTGGCCCATTAAAATGACCTGTGGCATGTGCATCACAACGATTTGAATAAGAAGTGGCTACAGAACACAGTCCTGATATTTCACTCCCAGACTATTGACACCTGGTCTCATGCATATCTCACCCTGCTCTTCGAACCACCATTGTTGGCAGTCGCTTCAGGTCTTCATTGCTGAAACCTCTCTGCCTCAAACCCACTGTGGATACCTGCCACCGGACTCTTGGCTTCACTCTGCTTGTCATACTGGCCGGTACTCTGGGAGATTTACTGAAATGAGGTACAGTTATTAAACTGGGCAGATTTTAATGCCCAGGACTTGGTAAGCTACGACAGGGCTCTTCTGACTCTCCCTCAACCAGTTTCAAACTGAGGTCTATTGTAATACTTCTTTTGAGATTGCACAGTTACCCAACACTGCAGGGCCTTTAAAATCTCATTGTAATACTTTCACCTCATACACTAACTGGAATACATATATCTGGTTTGAAATTAATAGAGTCTGTTTTCTTTTTCTGATCACATTATTAACAATGTATCGAAAAATATGTAAACAGGAACCAGCACAGTGGGATTGATCTTTTGGTTCCGCAATTGTGAGAAAATATGAAGTTCACAAAAGTGATCTGAATAATGATTATAAATCTTCACAGATCTCAAGCATATTTCCATGGATCACTGTTTTAGCTCGAATGCATACCTCAATGGGGAAATCCTGGATATCAGATAAATGATTCCACTTTATCCTCAAAATGGGCATAGGACTAGGAACAGGCTCTTGGTGTGATCTTCAGCCAGTATTGAACTATACTCAGATCCTGACTTGCTGCTTTTATTGGACAGTAAATGAATGATTCAATAAGTTTGACTTTATTTTTCTGAGAATTAACTCTAGTGTTTAGTGGTTCAATATAATGGTGACATATTATTGATCTTTTTATTTTGTACGTGACAATGGGAAACTGTATTAAGTTTTATAATTAACTTAAACCTGAGTGTTTGTTCAGACGTGGAATGAATATGTGTGTTCATTGGATAAATAAGTGTCTAAATCTTTAATTTATGCCAATCTAATTTAGCCTAATTTAGTTTGTAGTTGGTATGAAAGTGAAATCTGGGAGTTTAGATTCTGCAGTTATGGGATTTGAACAGGATAATTTTCAAGTGTTTCATTGGTGGAGCAGTCTAATTTATTAACCAGCTTAAACCCAATTCTCATTGAGTGACTCAGGTCTGTTTGTTCAGACGTGGAATGAATATGTGTGTTCATTGGATAAATAAGTGTCTAAATCTTTAATTTATGCCAATCTAATTTAGCCTAATTTAGTTTGTAGTTGGCATGAAAGTGAAATCTGGGAGTTTAGATTCTGCAGTTATGGGATTTGAACAGGATAATTTTCAAGTGTTTCATTGGTGGAGCAGTCTAATTTATTAAACAGCTTAAACCCAATTCTCATTGGGTGTTTTTGAAGCAGATGTCTTCACCTGACTTAGCATATGAGAGTGCAACTTAGAATAGATACAATAAATACAAAGAAGAGAGTATTGAGTTCAGCATCTCAAGGGGTTCAGTCAAGGATGAAGAGAAGTGTTTGGTTGGTATCGCCTATACAAAGCGGCTGATTGGTGGGTTTTTCTGGTTTTTAAAAAAAAATAAACGCATGTTCTGCAGTTTGTGTTCAGATCTCTAGTCATTTTACTCTCTTTTTCTTACAAAGCTGTTTATTGGACATAAAATTGATACTGGTGTGTTAAAAAGAAGCATAAGGAGTGGGGATTCCTCAACTGTAAAGAGTAGTAAATTTAGTTAAACAAAATATAGTAGTGTTAGCAGGTCAGATGCTGCAGTTGCTGAAAACCAGCAAGTATTTGCAGTTTGACTGCTTTCAGAGCTGAGCTGAGGAGCTGGAATCCAGGCTGCAAATATTGCGCCTTGTCGAGGGTAATAACCTGGACTCTGCTCCTTGAGGCAGTCACACTCATTAGACTAGGCTGTGATCAAGGATAGGAAGATATGATTGATGTGCTTCCGTCACCTAACAGCTAGGAAGATCTTTTAAGCTATATGAATACAGGTGGAGACTGGAGGGAGGATGAGCAAATTGGAAGTGACATGGTGGTATAGGAAGCCAGAAGAAAGTGAGGATTGCAGATGCTGGAGATCAGACTCGAGAGTGTGGTGCTGGGAAAGCATAGCAGGTCAGGCAGCAACCGAAGAGCTGGAGAAGCTTGTGGGCCGGGACTGAGAGATAAAAGAGAGGGGGCTGGGGTTGGGGGGAAGGTAGCTGAGAAAGCGATAGATGGATGAAGGTGAGGGAGGTGGTGATAGGTCAGAGGGGGGGAGTGATAGACAGATCCAGAGGATGGTACCGAGTTAGAAGTTTGGGACTGGGATAAGGTGGGGAGAGGGGAAATGTGGAAGTTGTTGAAATCCACATTTATCCTGTATGGTTGCAGGATCCCAAGGTGTAATATGAGGTATTCCTCCTTCAGGCGTCGGGTGGTAACGGTTTGGCAATGGAGAAGGCCCAAGAGGTCCTTGATAGAGTGGGAGGGAGAGTTGGTGTTCAGCCATGGGGAGGTGGGGTTGGTGGGTGTGGGTGTCCCAGAGACGTTCTCTGAAACAATCCGCAAGAAGGCCTCCTGTCTCCCCGATGTAAAGGAGACCACACCGGGTGCAACAGATTCAGTAGATGTCATTGGTAGAGGTACAGGTAAATTTCTGATGGATCTGGAAGGATCCCTTGGGGCCTTGGACAGAGTTGAGGGAAGTGATGTGGGTGCAGGTTTTGCACTTCCTGCGCTGGCAGGGAAAGGTGCCAGGAGTTGGGTGTGGGCTGGTGGGGGGCGAGGACCTGACAAGGGAGTCACATAGGAAATGGTCTCTCCAGAATGCTGATAGAGATAGGGAAGGAATTTTATCATTGGTGGTGGGGTCTGTTTGGAGGTGGTGGAAGTGGCAATGGATGATGCGATGTGTGAGGCGGTTGGTGGGGTGGAAGGCGAGGACCGGGCGGTTCTGTCCTTGTTGCGTTGGGAGGGGTGGGATTCAAGGGCCGTGGTGCATGAAGTGGAGGTGATGTTCTGGAGGGGATGTTCTGGAGGGCATCGTCAACTAGGTGGGAAGGGAAGTTGCTATCATGGAAGAAGGAGGCCATCTGGGACTTTGAGGTGGAATTGGTCATCCTGGGAACAGATGCAGCAGAGGAGGAGTTGGGAATTAGGGATGGCATTTTTACAGGTGGTGGGGTGGGAGGAGGTGTAGTCTAAGTAACTGTGGGAATTGGTGGGCTTGTAGTAGATGTCTGTGGTTAGTCGGTCACCGGAGCCATTCAATTTGGGGAGAAAATAGGAATGCAGTGCTGGTTGGGGTTAGTATAATTACAGGGATAGATACTGTTCTCGCCAACTCAGAGAGAGAGAGCTCGGAAGGCTGCGTTACCTGTCCCAACCTTGGCAAGGTTGGAATCTTCTCCATGAGGCAGGGGAGAAACTTGGAATGGAGGGGAGAGATTCAACTGTCTTTGGACACATTGACATCAACAGCATTTATAGGATTAGCAAAGAGACTCTGCTGTCAGATTTTGACCAGTTAGAAGCTCAACAAGCAGAATCTCCAAGTAAGTAATCTTTGGATTACTATCTGAGCCATGGGCAAACTGGCAAAGGGTAAATAAAATCAGGGGTTACACCAGTGGCTGAAAAGATTGGTGTGGGTGGAATGGGTTTCAATTCATGGGGTACTAGCACCAACACTGGAGTATAAATCAAAGGAAATTTTTGTTTTTTCAATTCTTTGAGGAGGTAACAAGTAGGATGGATAAAAGGGAACCAGCAGATGTAATATATTCAGATTTCCAAAAGGTATTTGATAAGGGATTGCATACAAGGCTACTTAAGTGTCTATGTTGCTGGGGCAGTATAGTTTCATGGACAGAGAATTGTCTAACTCATCAGAGATAGAGGAGTCAGGATAGAAAGGGTAGTTAGAACATAGAACACTACAGGCTCTTTGGCCCTCAATGTTGCACTGACCTGTGAAATCAATCTGAAATCCATCCAACCTAAACTTTTCAATTTTCATCGATATATTTATCCACTGAAACAGTTTTAGCATAACTACCTGTAACTAGTGTTGTGACACCAGGATCAGTGCTGGGGCCACAATTATTTAATATATTTTACTAGTTCAGATTACAGAAATACAAATAGATTACACAAAAATAGTTGGGAAGGCCACTAGTGAGGATGATACAAGATTCTATATAGTTAGGTTACAAAAGTGGCAAAATCTTGACTAATATATGATGTGGAAAAATGTGAGGTCATGCACTTTTGCAGTTTAAATGGAAAGAGGCTGAAGGAATTGGGGGTGTCCTCGTGCATGAATCATTAAAAAAACTGACATCGAAGTACAGCAGGCAATAAGGAAGGCAAATGGACTGTTAGCCTTTAATTCAAAGGGAATAGAGTATAAAATTGGGAGATCTTGCTAAAACCATACATGATACTTGTCAGACCACAACTGGAATCTAGCTATGGGTAAGTATGCTGGTATGTCAAGGATCACTAGGTAACTCTGGGAATGGAAGGACTGTCTTATGAAGAGAAATTGAGCAGGTTGGGCTTGAATTTGTTGGAGTTTAAAAGAAAAACAGGCGACCTATTGAAACATAAGATTTTTAAGGAGTTTAATAGGATAGAAGTGGAGAGACAGTTTCTACTCTTGGGAGGATCTAGGACCGGAAGGTATAATTTTACAGTAATGAGTCTATTCTGAAGACTGAGATAGACAGATTTTTAAATCAGTAAGGAGATCAAGGGTATGGGGATAAGGCAGGAAAGTGGAGTTGAGGATTTTCAAATTGTCATGATGTCATTGAATGGTAGAACAAACTCGATGGGCTAAGTGACCTATTTCTGTTCCTCTGCCATATGGTCTCATTTATATTCTGGTGTATCTAACTTTATCTCTTGATACACCGAAATCATTACGTATAGTTTGAGATATTTAGCTAGAAACATTAGGACAGCATGAAGCAAGTGAACTCTTAGCTTTTATTGTTCATCCTCAGTTATCTTTTGAATCACTGCAGTCCATGTGCTGTAGGTAGACCCACAATGCTATAAGGGAGGAAGCTTCAGGATATCAACTCAGTGACACTGAAGGAACAGTTGTATATTTCCTAGACAGAATGATTGGAAGATGCTGTCTCAGAATCCCTAGTATGGAAATAGGCCATTCAGTTCATAGAGTCTGCACTGACCCTCTAAAGAGCATCCCATCCAGACCCAATCCTATGCCTACAACCCTACATTTACAATGGCTGGTCCACCAAGCCTGCACATCCCTGGACACTATGGACAATTTAGCATGGCCAATCCACCTACCTTGCACATCTTTGGACAGTGGGAGGAAACTGACATAAACACGGACAGAATGTACAAACTCAACACAATCATCCAAGGCTGGAATCGAACCAGTGTCTCTGGTGCTGTGAAGCAACAAAGGTCGCCACTGTACTGATGTCTGGGGAGACAGTGAATTTTTTCAGTGTATCTTGTAGATAGTACACTCTTTTGAGAAGATTTGTGCTGGATGTAGGTTTGCTCGCTGAGCTGGAAGGTTTGTTTTCAGATGTTTCGTCACCACCATACTGGGTAACATCTTCAGTGAGCCTCCAGATGAAGCACTGCTGATGATTCCTGCTTTCTATTCATATGTTTGGGTACCAACCCATAGAAACCCAAATAGAAAGCAGAAATCACCAGCAGTGTTTCGTCCGGAGGCTCACTGAAGATGTTACCTAGTATGATGATGAAACGCCTGAAAATGAAACTTCCAGCTCAGTGAGTAAACCAACATCCAATAGTACACTCTGCTGCTAGTGAGCATCAGTGGTGGAGGGAGTAAATGCTTGTGGACATGGTGACAATTAAGTGGGCTGCTTGTCCTGGATGGTGTCAAATGTCTTGATTGTTGTGGAGCTGGCCTCTGACCTGGGGAATTACAGATGGGAATTAAATACTGGCCAGGCCAGTAATGTCCACATCCTGTGAATGAATAAAATTAAAAAAAAATCCCAAAGGTTGGAGTTGGAGATTCAGAGATGTTGATGCCCATTGAATGTTAAGGGGCAATGGTTAGCATCTCTCTCATAGGAGATGGTCACTACCTGTACTTGTGTGGTGTGAACATTACTTGTCACTTGTCAGCCCAAACCTGGATACTGTCCACATTTTGTTGCTTTGGATACTGATGGCTACAGTATTTACGGAGTTGTGAATGGTGTTGACTCTGCAATCATCAGCAAACATTCCCACTTTTCAATTTGTAATGGAAGAAAGGACTTTACTGGGGCAGCTGGAGATGATTGGCCCTTGCATTTAGAGTGAATGTATAAAATTTAATGTATGGTGCAGATGCATTTGACTAATACAATGTGTAGAAAAAAAAATCAAAAGACAACAACGAATACTTAGGAATGGCTTTTAATTGATGAAAGCACTAATTTTTCTTTTAGTTTGGAAAATATCAAGTAATTATGAAAATAAATCCATTGCATATCCTGTCAAGTAAATACTGGACAGAACAGATCAGTAATACAGCTAATCTGTAAATTATTTTTAAAAATTGCACGATACTCTTTGATTAAAGCAAATGAACAGAAAGAAAGAACACTTGTATACAAAAAAGTTATGCTCCTGATATTAATATTTTATTGCATGGTTAATTTGAATTCTGTATATTAAATTTCCAAAAGTAAAGTTGATTTATACATTGTACATAATTCATTCCTGATTAAATACATCATTTTATTACAGTTGGCAATATCTAATGCAGAATCAAAACCTACAGATCCCAGCTGTATGTGTTCTAATGATCTGAATTCTGGGGTATTTAGGCATTAATGAATAGTGTTGTGTTACTGGTGTTTAATTTTATTTCTGATGTTCGTTCATCTCCCTTTTGCTTCCCTCTCCCTGAATAAAGAAACTCAGGGCCACACTGTACAGCCAACTGTTTGTATACTACCAAAGCTGATATGTATGCACTTGATTGTATCAGGGAGTGACAAAGCTGTGGTAATTCTGTCCATACATTGTGCAGTCTCTACCTCACCATAACAGGTGTAGTTTCGACTTCTCTATCACTGCCTCAATTTCTGCATTGGCCATGCTAATCACACTCATGGTCTCTGGGTGAAGTGAACAAATTCTGTGCAGGCTTAGTAACCTGATTTCAGGTTGCAGAGATGAAACTAACGTCCCTTTACTCAAAACAATAACCTTTAATTTACTGATCATATTTGTCAAAGAGAAACTTTATCAAATTCAGGCAGTTAATAGAAAAGACTTCAGTCGAAATACACAATATCCAATCAGCCATGAGCATTTAAAGCTAAATTAAAATCCTCCCCAGGATGGAAAAAGCATGACCATTTAACACAACCCTGCAGATTATTGAAGATGCATGAAGTGTTTTCGTGCGAGCTAAATAAATAATGATCAAGGTTTATTGTATGACTTAAGCTGTAGTATGTGTATATTTTGGTTATTAGTTCATTCATTGGAATACAGCTGAGTATTAATTAGTAGCATCGCTTATTGATAAATTCGCATATGGCCAGCAAGTAAAATCCACTATCTCCTCTGAACCGAATGGCCTGACTATTCTTTTCAAAATGGTAAATTAAAAAAAAAGGCTATTGATGAAAGTCAGTCTTCTGTGATTTTCTTCATAAGCCAAGTTAAATAGCTCTCTAATGATACAGAACATCATATATCAAACGTAGCCTATTTATATCCTGTGTTGGCTATATGGTACCTGTACCTCTACACCAACATTTGGGATTTCGGCCTACAGATCTAATCCTTGCAAAAGATTTTCTTACAATAAAAGCCTTTCAGCACATTTAAGTGAATTGTTTTTGCTAAAAGAAATGGCATTTTCTTTATGAGTATATATAACCACATCAACTGAAGAACAGAAAAGCTTTTATATATTTTAAAAATTATAATTTAGGACATATTATGCCACACTGGCCCCAGTCACAGACCGGATTAGATAGATTTGCAGATTGGACAAGAGTCAAGCAGTAATGAGTGAGTAGTTATAACTTCAGTTTTCTCAACTTCACAATACTTTGCATAATATAAAGAAAAATAGTAATGACAGGAAAATGATCTCATCAAGAAACTTAGATAAAGTTCGCCTATAAAAGGGAAGTGGTTTAAAATGCAAAGAAGAATATTTCGATAGAAATTGTATTTATCATTTTTTAAGACAGACCTGCACACACTGTATCTGTTTATCACATGTTGCCATGGTTCTGACATCATTGTTAAAGAACAGTGTTATTTGGACTAAGTTAAAAATCACACAACACCAGGTTATAGTCCAACAGGTTTAATTGGAAGCACACTAGCTTTCAGAGTGACGCTCCTGATGAAGGAGTGTCGCTCCGAAAGCTAGTGTGCTTCCAATTAAACCTGTTGGACTATAATCTGGTGTTGTGTGATTTTTAACTTTGTACACCCCAGTCCAACACCGGCATCTCCAAATCATTATTTGGACTACAACACCATAGGAAGAACGAATGAACTTGCATCACACTTGCAGCCATTTCACATCCTGGTCAGTCCTAAAGTGTGCTGACTTTTACACAATCTCAGAGCCACATGCACACAGCAAGGTTTTACAGCAATGACCAGCTGAGGAAATGCTATTTGTCAGAACACTAGGAGAATCTCCACGTTTTGCTTCAGACATTTTATGTTGAACTAAGAGGACAGAAAGGCCTTAATTTAATATATCATGTAACATTTCTGATAGTGCAGCATTCCTACAGTGGTCTATACTCATGCCCCGGAGTGTAATTTGAATCTATGATCTTCTGACTCAAGTGGAAAACTGTCATAAAACAATGCTTGCACTACAGGAACATACGTGAAATTTTTAGATCTAACCCTTCAAATAGAAATGCAATCAACCCCTGAGGCAAATACGGGTAGGTTCATTCCTCAGCCGTGATCCTTAACACTCCACAAGAGGAGTTCTGGTTAACTTAATTTGTCACTTTCAGCTTGCACTGTGGTTTATTTTCACCTGTCACTTCAAGAATTTTCCAGATTAGAGAGAAAGATCCCATACAACCATTGATCTTCTGATCCCCTCTTGTAAATTCAGAGGAAAACTCTTAGAGAACCATTATACTTTTCTGGAGGTTTCTACCAATTGCTCAGTCGGAGATTGAGGAGATTTGCTTGGTGCTCACCTGTCATCTATGTAGGCAATATCCCACAATCAGCAAACAGTGCAAAAGGAAAATAATCATTGTTATTTCATTGTGAACTTCCAACACCTGGATAGAATTTGGTAGAAAACTAGTCACTTCAACAAATCAGGAATCAATAAACCATAGTGCAGTTTGAGAACTTAACTTCTTAAATTTTGAATATCCCTTTATATTATGCATGCAAACAAACACCTGCCTGATTCATATCCAGATCTATCTTGACTTATCCTTGGTCAATAGCAATGGAAATACAGTACTGAAAAATGGAGATGCTTTGCATAAGGCAAGTACAATGCTTGTACTGAAATAGCATTGCATAAGCATCTGCCACTTAGTGTCATTGAGAGAATGCAGCTTTCTGTGCCCTGTTTGCCTTCTCATCAAGCAGGGAGATACTGTATTAATTGATTAACTGAGACTCACAGTTGGGGAGGGGCATTGGGCACACGTACAAAAGACAGGGGACACACTGGGTAGATATTTAACCTCAGATGGCTAGTTCCTGGCTCCACCTAGCAGCCAGCTACAGGTGGCACTGACCACAGCTTGGGGACTGGCCTACATTTACACACATTTAGCTGCTTGAGGTACTGAACTGTAGATGCAGAGGTGGGGGAATTAACGTTCAGGGGAAAAAAAAACTGTTGCACCCTCCTAAAGACTCTCAAAAACCCATGTGTTTTGCTGTACAATCAAATGTCAAGCTGCGATCAAATGTTACCACAAAGTGTGGGTGAGATCTCCAGCACAACTTCTGTACTGTTTGAGCCAAGTTTGGAAGTATATGTGCATTTAGAGGCAGTGGGAGGTGTGAAAAAAAATCAAAATTGGTTTAAAATTTGATCCACGACTGACATTATATAACCTCATACAAACTACACTCAATAGTAGAAAATACTTGGCAAATGAGACTTTTTGTTCCTTTGGAGATACTAGACAAAAGAAGGTGACTTTGCTTTTTTTTTATATAGAAACTGCATCATCATCTGATTTTTTTTATGGTGACCGTATCTAGCCAATCACACAGAATGAGAATTTGAGAATGAACTGTTTGAATCCACTTTCAGATAATTGTCTTAATCTAACAAAATATCCCAAACACAATAAAGTTAGCAGAACTTTGACTCTAGTAGAGTAATAAACAGGCACTTGAAGACAAATTTAGTACCACAACTTCGGGTACTCTCAGTATGAGATACATACTTGAAATCTGTAAACTCATTTATCATTTTCATATTGGAGAATCTAACTCCATATCTCTCTATTATTAAAATAAGGTTCACTTTAATAAAAGCAATAAATAGAGTGCAAAAGTTCTTAACCCTGATAAACTACAGTCTAAAGCCTGCTGGGCATGATTGTCATTATGAAAGAAATGCAAAAACCAGGGGAAGAGAGTGGGAAAAAAAAGAGATGAAGCCAATTTCAATGGGTGAAAGTCAAAGAATGTCACAAAGAAAATTAAACACAGCATGGAGCTTAATGCAGGTCAGACAAAAGAGATGAGACTACTGGAAGGCATTATTTTTGCACTTTGAGAGTTTACATGAACCAGCCCTGTTCCTTTAATTGCCCCCAGCATTAATGGTGTTAGCCTGTGAATTATTGGAGTTTAAATGACGTTCTGGCTTTGGATGAGATGAAACTCTGAAAGACTGAGGCTATGCTAGTTCCCAGGCCACGAAAGGACATATCCTGAGCGTGTCTTGGTGAAGACAGGCTGCGACTGGTTGATCTTGGTTTCCACGGTGATGGTACACTTCTTCCCATGCATGGAGCATTGGATGGGGTCACACACCTTCACTTGGAAGTGCCTCTTCTCACTGGAAAGAGGAAAAAAAATTAAAGCTATTGAAACAAAGTGCCTATCTTTTAAGTAAACACCCATGAGTTTTCATAAGAATGAGCAGTCACTAGTGCAAACCGAGAGAAAAGGAAAACTGGTGACCCTCATTGTTCTTTGATTATTTTGCGAAAGCTCAAGTATGTACAGGCCTTTTGAAAGCCACTTGCAGCTTTTAGCCCTGACTGAGGCTCTCCCAATGTCAACCCCACAGGGATAAGTATCCAGCCCCAAATCTTGCTGAGTACCTTGGCAAGGTTTCAGGATTTGCGGTTTCTTGTTCCACACAATAAAACTTGCTGTATAGTATTAACGTCAATAGTTTGGGCTTTGATTTTTATGGATAACAGCAGAAAGAAATTCCCAACATTTCTAAAGCACACAACCACATGGCCCAGATGGTGACACTTCAATTCCTTGTCCTTTGAGAGTTTTTTTTTTATTACACTGACATCAGTACAAACATTTAAAGTTAAAATCAGCAGCACAAATAGATGGAAGCTTTGAATCATTGCTGCCTGCAATACACTGCCAAATAGTCCCTCAGAGATTAATTAATTAGACAAATCTAGAGTTGGATAGTTTGAAATCCTGCTGTAAAATAGTGTCTGACAATGGCACTTTGGTTACCTCAGGACAAAACCGAGACCGATTTCCAACATAGATGTGAAGCAATATTGAGACAGTGTTGTCAGAGCATTTCTAACACTTGTAGCCATTTTCACAATTATTTAGCTTTAACATCATTTAATATTTAAATAGGAGGCAGTCAGCATATGCAAACAAAATATGAACTGAAGTTGTATGTCTGTGCGTTTACTATAAGCAGGCATTGCAGTTTCACAGACTGAGATCTGGCGTTAAAACAGAAACACATCACCAATATAGAATGACAACTGATAACACCAAATATTCATTGGAATCATTTTTTATGACCTTGTCTGGAATGATTACTGCTGTAAGTACTGGACTGACCTGTTATATAATGCTCAAGGTTTAAGCATATTGTACTTGGCTTACTTTATGGAGATGAGTGCTAAATTTGAAGCTCACTCAGTCTAACTAATTGTTGTCTCCCTCAAATACCAATACTTGCCATTACCAAGATGGTGCAGCGTTCCCAAATCAACAGGATTGCAAGTTCAGTAAGACTCCTCTTTCTCCTTGTTTCAACAGCTAAATTATATCAACCCTTAAACATGCACTCTTCATTTCTCATGCATCAATTGTCTTTTTTGTTTTTTTACCATTTTGCTGTTTGGATTAGTCTTGTTTTTTCCTTTCACTTCATGTTGAGCCAGGAGCAGCCAGGAAAGTATGTTTTCCTGTTAAATACTTACCTCGTGAATCAGCAGTCTCCATTGCAGCAGCAGGAGTGGTCAGAGCGCGAGTAAGGGGGCAGGCGGAAACGTACATTGCCTGTTAAATAATTACCTTGTGAATAGACAAAGCGAAGGCTCAACAGGAGTGGACACGGACATGTGAACTGATATATTTGGGCTGTGGCTAAACCCGAGACACTACACATGTATTGTCTCCCACCAGTTTTCCTCTAACCAAACAAAAGACTTGCAGCGGGTTGGTAAGGTAAGTTTTTGTTTATTTATTCATTCAATCTCTCTTGGCAATTTAGAACAGAAGGAATGGAAGCTAGGGCAGTTGCATGTTTCTCTTGCAGGATGTGCGAGGTAAGATCACCACTAGTGACTTGCTCACATCACCTATGAGAAGTGCACCCAATTCCAGCTCCTCACAGACCGCGTTAGGGAGCTAGAGCTGGAGATGGATGAACTTCGGATCATTTGGGAAGCTGAAAGACTGATAGAGAAGAGTTATAGAGAGGCAGTCATACCTAAGTTACAGGATAAAGGTAGCTAGGTGACTGTCAGGAGAGGGAAAGAGAATAGGCAAACAGTGCAGGGAACCCTCATGGCCAGCCCCCTCAACAATAAGTAAACCGTTTGGATACTGTTAGGGTGGGGGGTGGGCGAGATCTACCAAGATCTCTGGCACGGTGGCTCAGAAGGGAACATGGGGAGAATAGGAGAGTGATAGCGATAGGAGATTCAATGATTAGAGGAACAGACAGGAGATTCTGTGCTTGCAAATAAGACTGTTGCCTCCCGGGTGCCAGGGTTAGGGATGTCTCAGATTGAATCTACAGGATTCTTAAGGGAGAGGGAGAACAGCCAGGAGTTGTGGTACACATTGGTGCCAATGACATTGCTAGGAAAAGGGATGAGGACCTGAATAGTGATTAAAGGGAGTTAGGTTGGAAGCTAAAAAGGTAAGACAAGCAGAGTAACAATCTTAGGATTGCCATTGATGTCACGGGCTAGTGAGGCTAGGAACGGAGAGCGAGTGCAGTTGGACATGTGGCTGCAGGGGTGGGGAGGGACAGTTTCAGATATGTGGATCATTGGGATATCTTCTGGGGAAGATGGTACCTATACAAGGAGGACGGGTTGCGCCTGAACTGGAGGGGTACCAATATCCTGGGCTCATGTTTTGCTAGAGCTCTTCGGGACAGTTTAAACTAGTTTGGCAGGAGAGTGGGAACCTGAGCTATGGATCTGAGGATGGGGTAGCTAGGGAACAGCCAGATACAGTGTGCAGAGAGTCTGTGAGGAGGGACAGACAGTCGATAGGGCAAAGTTGCAGTCAGTGTGATGGGTTGATGAATGTCTATTTTAACGCAAGAAGTGTCAGGAATAAGGGTGGTGTACTTAGAGCATAGAGCATTACTTGGAATTATGATGTTGTGACCATTATGGAAACTTACATATCACAGGGACAGGAATGGTTGTTGGATGTTCCAGGGTTTAGATGTTTTAAGAGAAATGGGGAAGGGGTTAAAGAGGTGGAGGAGTGGCATTGCTAATCAGGGATAGAATTACAGCTACAGAAAGGGAGGTTGTCAAGGAGGGTTTATTTAAAGAGTCAGTATGGGTGGAAATCAGAAACAGGAAAGGGGCAGTCACTTTATTGGGAGTTTTCTACAGAACCCCCCCCCCCCAATAGCAACAGAGACACAGAGGAGTAGGTTGGGAGGCAGATTTTGGAAAGGTGCAGAAATAACAGTTTGTGTCATGGTTGACTTTAACTTCTCTAATATTGATTAGAACCTCCATAGTTCAAATGGTTTGGATGGAGCAGTTTTGTCAGGTATGTCCAGGAAGGATTCCTGTCTTAATATGTAGATAGGCCAACTAGAGGGTAGGCCATATTGGATTTGGTGCTTGGCAACAAACCAGTTGAGGTGTCAGATCTCTCAGTGAAATAGCATTTTGATAATAGTGATCACAATTCCCTAACCTTTACTATAGTCATGGAGAGGGATAGGAGCAGATGGTTTGGCCAAATATATAATTGAAAATGTGTTGCTGGAAAAGCGCAGCAGGTCAGGCAGCATCCAGGGAACAGGAGAATCGATGTTTCGGGCATAAGCTGCTGCGCTTTTCCAGCAACACATTTTCAGCTCTGATCTCCAGCATCTGCAGACCTCACTTTCTCCTCAAGTATATAATTGGGGGAGGGAGGATTACAATGCTATTAGGCAGGAAATGTGGAGCATACATTGGGAACATATGTTCTCAGGAAAATGCATGACAAAAATGTGGAGGTTGTTTAGGGAGCACTTGCTGAGAGTGCTGGATAGATTTCCCATTGAGGCAAGGAAGCGATGATAGGGTGAAGGAACCTTGGCTGACAAGGGATGTAGAACATCTAGTCAAGAGGAAAAAGGAAGCTTACTTAAGTTTGAGGAAGCAAGGACCCTTTCCACCTATCCACTCCACCCTCCTCTCTGACCTATCACCTCCATCCCCACCCCCATTCACCTATTGTACCCTATGCTACTTTCACCCCACCCCCACCCCTCTCTCATTTATCTCTCCACTCTGCAGGCACCCTGCCTGTATTCCTGATGAAGGGCTTTTGCTCGAAACGTCGATTTTCCTGCTTGGATGCTACCTGACCTGCTGTGCTTTTCCAGCACCACTCTAATCTAGACAGAAGCAAGGATCAGACAGGACTCTACAGGGTTACAAGGTAGCCAGGAAGAAACTGAAAAATGGACTTAGAGCTGGAAAAGCTTTAGCGGGTAGGATTAAGGAAAAACCCCAAGACATTCTACATTCATGTAAGGAACAAGACGATGGCCAGAATGAGGGTAGGGCCGATTAGGGATAGTGTAGGGAACTTGTGCCTGGAGTTAGAGGTGGTAGGAGAGTTCCTTAGTGAATACTTTGCTTCAGTATTCACTAGTGAGAGGGACCTTGTCATTTATGAGGACAGCATAAAACAGGCTGATATGCTCCAACAGGTTGATGTTCAGGAGGAGGATGTGCTGAAAATTTTGAAAAACATAAGGATAGATAAATCCCTTGGACCAGACAGGATATACCCAAGGTTATTACAGGAAGCAAGGGAAGAGGTTGCTGCACTTTTGGTGATGATATTTGCATCTTCACTGTCCACTGGAATAGCGCCAGATGATTGTAGGGTGGCAAATGTTATTCCCTTGTTCAAGAAAGGGAATAGGGATAATCCTGGGAATTATAGACTAGTGAGTCTTATGTCTGTGGTGGGCAAATTCTTGGAGAGGATTCTGAGAGACAGGATTTATGATTACTTGGATAACCATAGTTTGTTTAGAGAAAGTCAGCATGGCTTTAAGAGGGGCAAGTCATCCTTCACAAGCCTTGCTGAATTCTTTGAGGATGTGACAAAATACTTTGATGAATGTAGGGCAGTGAATGTGGTGTACATGGATTTTAGCAAGGTGTTTGATAAGGTTTCCCATGGTAGGCTCATTCAGAAAGTAAGGAGGCATGGGATACAGGTAAATCTGGCGGTCTGAATACAGAATTGGCTGTCCCATAGTAGATGGAAAGTATTCAGCCTGGAGTTCAGTGACCAGAGGTGTTCCGCAGGAATCTGTTCCGGGACTTCTGCTCTTTGTGATTTTTATAAATGGCTTGGGTGAGGAAGTGGAAGGGTAGATTAACAACTTTGCCGATGACACCATGGTTGGAGTGGTGGATAGTGTGGAGGGCTGTTGTTAATTGCAATGGACATTGAGTTTTTTTGAAGAAGTAACAAAGAATATTAATGAGGGCAGAGCGGTAGATGTGACCTATATAGACTTCAGTAAGGCGTTTGACAAGGTTCCCCATGGGAGACTGATTGGCAAGGATACAGGGTTAGAGGCAGGATTCTTGGCAGTGTGGAGGAACAGAGGGATCTTGGGGTCCATGTCCGTAGATCCCTCAATGTTTACAAGGTTGTTAAAAAGGCATGAGGCGTGTTCGTTTTCATTAACAGGAGAATTGAATTTAAGAGCCTTGAGGTTACATTACAGCTCTATACGGCCCTGGTTAGACCACACTTGGAATATTGTGTTCAGTTTCGGGCACCTCATTATAGGAAGGATGTGGAAGCTTTAGTGAGGGTGCAGAGGAGGTTTACCAGGATGCTGCCTGGGGCATGTCTTATGAAGAAAGGTTGAGGGAGGTAAGGCTTTTCTCACTGGAGCAAAGAAGAATGAGAGGTGACTTGGTAGAGGTGTACAAGGTGTTGAGATGCAAAGGAAGAGTGAATAGCCAGAGACTTTTACCCAAGGCGGAAATGTCTATCAAAAGGGGGCATAAGGAAGGTTTAGGGGAAATGTCAGAGGTCGGTTCTTTACACAGAGAGTGGTGGGTGTGTGGAATGCACTGCCAGCGGTGGTAGTAGAGTCAGACACATTAGGGACATTTAAGTTAGAGGTTTACAAAATTATGAGGGGCATGGATAGGATAAATAGGCAAAGTCTTTTCCCTGGGATCGGGGAGTCCACAACTAGAGGGCATAGGTTTAGGGTGAGAGGGGAAAAATATAAAAGAGACCTAAGGGGTAACTTTTTCATGCAGAGGGCGGTACGTGTATGGAATGAGCTGCCAGAGGATGTGGTGGAGGCTGGTACAATTGCAATATTTAAGAGACATTTAGATGGGTATATGAATAGGAAGGGTTTGGAGGGATATGGGCCGGCTGTTGGCAGGTGGGACTAGATTGGGTTGGGATATCTGGTCGGCATGGACGGATTGGACTGAAGAGTCTGTTTCCGTGCTGTACATCTCTATGACTCTATCGACTGGATGTAGAACTGAAGAAGGGCTTATGCCCGAAACCTCGATTCTCCTGCTCCTTGGATGCTGCCTGAACTGATGCACTTTTCCAGCAACACATTTTTCAGCTCTGATCTCCAGCATCTGCAGTCCTCACTTTCTCCTGGATGTAGAACTGGGCTGATAAATGGCAGGTGGAGTTCAACCTGGAAAAGTGTGAAGTGATTCATTTTGGAAGGTCAAATTTGATTGCAGAATACAGGATTAAGGGCAGGACTCTGGGCAGTGTAGAGGAACAAAGGGATCTTGGGGTCCATGTCCAGATCCCTCAAGTTGCCACCTAAGTTGACAGGGTTTGTTAAGGTGGTGTATCGTGTGTTGGCTTTCATTAGCAGGAGGACTGAGTTTAAGAGCCACGAGGTTGTGCTGCAGCTCTACAGAGCCCTGGTTAGACCACACTTGGAATATTGTGTTCAGTTCTAGTCACCTCATTATGAGAAGGATGTGGAAGCTTTAGAGAGGGTGAAGGGGAGATTTACCAGAATGCTGCCTGGACTTGAGGGCATGTCTTATGAAGAAAGGTTGAGGGAGGTAAGGCTTTTCTCATTGGAGCGAAGAAGGATGAGAGGCAATTTGATAGAGGTGTACAAGATGATGAGAGGCAGAGATGGAGACTTTTTCCCAGGACAGCGGCACGGTGGTTAGCACTGCTGCCTCACAGTGCCAGAGACTCGGGTTCAATTCCCACCTCAGGCGACTCTGTGTGGAGTTTGCACATTTTCCCCGTGTCTGCGTGGGTTTCCTCCGCATGCTCTGGTTTCCTGCCACAATCCAAAAATGTGCAGGTTAGGTGAATTGGCCAATAGTGTTAGGTGAAGGGGTTAAATGTAGGGGAATGGGTCTGGGTGGGTTGCGCTTCGGCGGGTCGGTGTGGACTTGTTGGGCCGAAGGGCCTGTTTCCACACTGTAAGTAATCTAATCTAATCTAACCTAAAAATAGCTATCACAAGGGAGCATATAATTTTAAGGTGATTGGAGGAAGGTTTCGGGGAGCTGCCAGAGGTTGGTTCTTTACACAGAGAGTGATGGGTGCGTGGAGTGCACTGCCAGCAGTGACTCCTGATGCAGGGCTTTTGCTCGAAACATTGATTCTCCTGTTCCTCAGCTGCTGCCTGACCTGCTGTGCTTTTCAAGCCACCCATTCTTGCCACACAGTGGTGGTCGTAAAGTCAGCTACATTAGGGACATTTAAGCAACTCTTGGATAGGCACATCAATTACAGTAAAATGAAGTAGGTTAGTTTGATCTTAGAGTAGGATTAAGGGTTGGCACAACATCAAGTGCTGAAGGGCCTGTACTGTGCTGTATTGTTCTATGTTGCATTTAGATTGTTGCCATGTAGCCATTCAAATTTCATCTGGACAAAATCTTTATTTCTGTAATGTTAGAGGTCTACTGCTGAAAATTCCAATGTGCCTCTGTCTGACTGCTGCCAGGATAAAATCAAATAATACCTGGTCTTTCCAGTAACAGTAAAAATATCTCTATTGCAACACAGCTGAAAAAGAACAGTCAAAATTATAATATGTATTTTAAATGTTAACTCTTTCAAAAAATTACACATACAAAGAAAAAATTGACAAAGCCACAATATTATGAGTGGAGGGAGAAAAGCCATCAGAACAGTTCTTTCTCACCAATACAAAATATAAAACTAGGGGAATTGGTTTCACAATTTGTCTGATTCTTTGATGATGCCTTGATGTTACCTGCAGAGCAATGATCAGACTATAGTTCACTGGTTACTTTTTTGGACCTTTCTGTTGTCTTAGGGTTTCAGAATTACTTCTTTCAGTACCTCTGAATGTAGTTTTTCTGCTTTATTGAAAGCAGAATAACTTTCTGTTTTGTAGAGCAACTTTGTAGAGAAATAGAGTTGATGCAGCTAACTTCTGGATGTCTCCTTGCTTTTCTCTGCTTTGTGCACATCACAGCTCTGTGCTGAACTTCAACCTGACGAGAGTTGTTGCTATGCTAAGGTCTCCCGAACCAAATACAAATGATGTCAATGCCCCAGAAAGTAATGTCTTATATGCATCTAGTTTTATTCATTTGTTGGATGTGAACCTGTCCCTTGAATCCTTGAGAAGGTCATGGTGAGCTGCCTCTTGAACCACTGCAGTCCATGTGCTGTGGGTTGACCTACAATGTTGTTCGGGAAGGAATTCCAGGATTTTTGACTCCGTAATGCTTGTGTCCACTGAATGTCTGGTGATATTTCCAAGTCAAGATGGTGCATGGATGAGAGGGGGACTAGCAGGTGGTGTTACCATGTATCTGCTGCCCTTGTCCTTCCAGTGGAAATGGTCATGGGTTTGGAAGATGCTGTCTTAAGATCTTTTGTGAATTTCTTGCAGTGCATCTCCTGCTTCTGGGCATTTGTGGGGGAGGAAGTGGATGTTTGTGGATGTAGTGCCAACCAAGCAAGCTGCTTTGACCTCGATAGCATCAAACATCTTCAGTATTGTTGGAGCTGCATCCCATTCAGGCAAGTGGGCAGTATTCTATCACACTCCTGACTTGTGCTTTGTAGATGATGGACAGGTTTTGGGGGGCTCAGGGGGTGAGTTACTCACCACAATATTCTTAGCCTCTGATCTGCTCTTGTAGCCACTGTGTTTATGTGGTGAGTCCAGTTGGGTTTCCTGCCAATGGTAACCCCCAGGATGTCGAAAGTGGGGGATTCAGTGATGGTAACACCATTTGGGGGCAGTATGGTGGCTCAGTGGCTAGCACTGCTGTCTCACAGCGCTAGGAACCCAGGTTCAGTTCCAACCCTGCCGGCTGTATAGAGTTTGCAGTACCAAATTGTCTATAGTGTCCAGTGAGGTACAGGCTCAGTGGATTTGCCATTTCATGGAGTAGGACGATAAGTGTAGGTGGGATGCTCTTCAGAAGGTCAGTGTGGACTTGATGGGTCGAATGGCCCGTTTCCACACTGTAGGGATTCTATGAATGTCAAGGCATGGTGATTAGATTGTCTCTTATTGGAAATGGCCATCGCTGGTTTGAATGTTACTTGTCAATTATCAGTCCAAACCTGGATATTGTCTAGATCTTATTGTATTTGAACATGGATGGCTTCAGCATCGGAGTTGTCACAAATGGTTTTGAACATCGTGCCATCATTGGCAAAAATCCTCAATTCTGACCTTATGATGGAGGGACGGTCTTTGGTGAAGCAGCTGAAGATGGTTGGGCCGAGGACATGATCCTGAGGAACTCCAGCAGAGGTGCCCTGAAGCTGAAATGGCTGATTTTCGACAATCACAGCCATCTTCCTATGTGCCAAGTATGACCCCAGCACAGAGTTTTCTCCATGATACCCAGTTTTGCTAGGGCTCCTTCATGCCACACTCTATCAAATGTGGCCTTGATGTCAAGGGCTGTCATTCTTGCCTCACCTCTGGAATTCATCTCTTTTGTCCTTGTTTGATCCAAGGTTGTAAGGTGGTCAGGAATTGATTGAGTTTGGTTCTGCCAGGGCCAATGTCATTTAGCAAATTATTACTGAGCAGGTGCTTCTTGACAATATTGTTGATGACACCTTCCATCACTTTACTGACATTGAGACTAACGTGATAGTAATTGGTTGGGTTGGATTTGTCCTACTTTGTTTGTACAGAACATATTTGGGCATTTTTCCACATTGTTGGGTAGATACCATCTGGTAGATATTGGGGTGTCACGGTGGCTCAGTGGTTAGCCACTCAGTGGTCCCTTCATAGTACCAGGGACACAGGTTCCATTCCAGCCTCAGATCTGGATGGAGTTTGCACATTCTCCCCATGTCTGCATGGGTTACCACCCACAGTCCAAAAGTGTGCATGTTAAGTGGTTTGGCCATGCTAAATTGCCTAGAATGTGCAGGGATATGAAGGTTAAGTGGCTTGACCATGGAAAATGCAGGGATATAGGCACAGAGTTGGGGGGGGTGGTGCGGGCGCGAGTTAGTGTGGTCTTGTTGGGCTGAATGGCCTGTTTTCACATTGTATGGATTCTATAGATGCTCAGTGTTGTACCTTCACTGGAACAGGAAGGAAATGAAGACTGCAGATGCTGGAGATCAGAGTCGAGGATTGTGGTGCTGGAAAAGCACAGCAGGTCAGGCAGCATCTGAGGAGCAGGAGAGTCAATAGTGGGGATGATGAAGGGCTTATGGATGAAGAAGGCTTTATGCCCAAAATGTCGATTCTCCTGCATCTTGAATGCTGCCTGACCGGCTGTGCTTTTCCAGCACCATACTCTTCGATCCTGTACTGGAACAGATTGGCTAAGGAAAGGCAAGTTCTGATGAATAAGTACTATTGCTGAAATATTGTCAAGGCTGATAGTCTTTGCAATACCCAGTGCCTCCAACCATTTCTGAATATCATGTGGAGTGAATCATATTGTGTAAAGATTGGTATGTCTGATGCTGGGGATCAATGGTGGAGGCCATGACGGATCATCCACTTCACACTTCTGGCTGGAGATTGCAAAAGATAAGGCTGAAGCATTCACAGCAATGATGTGCTGGGCTCTTCTATCATTGAGGATGGGGATATTTTTGGAGCCGCCTCCTCCTGTGAGTTGTTTAAATCATCCACCACCATTCACGACTGGATGTGGCAGGGCTGTAGAGCTTAGATCTGATCTATGATTGTGGGCTTGCTTTGCTCTGAATATTACTTGCTGCTTATGCTATTTGGCATGCAAGTAATCCTGTTTCTACTTCACCAGATCAACATCTAATTTTTAGGTATGCTTGGTGCTGCTCCTGCCATGCACCCCTGCACTCTCCATTGAAACAAGGTTGATCCCCTGGCTTTACGGTAATGTTTGAGTGGGGGCTTTGCCAGGCCCTGAGGTTACAGATTGTGCTAGAGCTCAGTTCTGCTGCTGTTAATTGCCCACAAAACCTCATGGGTGTCCAGTCATAAACTGCTAAATTTGTTTGAAGTAGGTCCTGTTTATCACTGTGATTGTGCCACACAACATGATGGAGGATATTGTCAATGTGAAGGAGTGGCTTCATCTCCACAAGGACTGTGCAGTGGTCACTCTTACCGATATTGCATGTTCAGCAGATTTGTAAGGATAACGACAAGAATGTTTTTCCTTGTGTTGGTTCCCTCAGCACCTGCTGCAGACCCAGTCCAGCAGATGTGGCCTTTAGGACCTGACCAACTCAATCAGTAGTACTGCTGCTGAGCCATTTCTGGTGCTGGACAGTAAAATCCCTTTCCTGATGAAGGGTTTTGCCCAAAACGTCGATTCTCCTGCTCCTCGGATGCTGTCTGATTTGCTGTGCTTTTCCATCACTATACTCTCTATTCTAATCTCCAGCATCTGCAGTCCTCACTTTCATAGAGATGGACAGCACGGAAACAAACACTTCGGTCCAACCCGTCCATGCCAACCAGATATCGCAACCCAATCTAGTCCCACCTGCCAGCACCTGGCCATATCCCTCCAAATCCTTCCTATACATATACCCATCCAAATGCCTCTTAAATGTTGCAATTGTAACAGCCTCCACAACTGCCTTTGGCAGCTCATTCCAAACACGTACCACCCTCTGAGTGAAAAAGTTGCCTCTTAGGTCTCTTTTATATCTTTCCCCTCTCACCTTAAACTTATGCCCTCTAGTTCTGGACTCCCCCACCCCAGAGAAAAGACTTTGTCTATTTATCCTATCCATGCCCCTCATGATTTTATAAGCCTCTATTAAGGTCACCCCTCAGCCTTCGACGCTCCAGGGAAAACAACCCCAGCCTATTCAACCTCTCCCGAAAGCTCAAATCCTCCAACCCTGGCAACATCCTTGTAAATATTTTCTGAACCCTTTAAAAAAACCCCACCCAGAGCTCCCTTGCCATCCTCAGTGCTTCCTTCCTGTACTGATTCATCAGCCAAGGGCAAATGGGATGTGGCAACTAGCAGAAGTTGCCCTGGGGTCTGGATTCAATGTTGAGGATACCCAGGACAACTCCCTCCCAATTGTAAACCACTGTGTCGCCACATCTGCTGGGTCTATCCCATCAGTGGGACAGAACATAACCAGGGATGGTGATAGTGGTGTCTGGAACATTGTCGTACTCTCAGAATCATATCTTAAGAGACAATGTAAAGCTGTTGCTTGACTAGTCTGTGAGATAGTTCTCCCATTTTTGGCACTAGCCCCCTAGATGTTAGTAGGAGGACTTTGCATAGTCAACAGGGCAATTTCTACCATTGTTTTTTCTGATGCCTAGGTCCTTCAGGTTTCATTTCTTTGTTGAGACTTTACAGCGATTGATACAAATGAGTGGCTTACTAGGTCATTTCAGAGTGCAGTTGACGGGTAATTACATCACTGTGTGTCTGGAGTCACATGTAGGCCACACTAGTTGAGGCCATTGCGTCTCCATATAAGTTAGTTTTACTTGTTTTTCCAAGTTGCTAACAACTTCTTGTACATTCTCCAATTTTAAAAGCAGTGTTCAGTATGGTTTCTTACATTATGTATTTAACACCCTCTTTTAGCAGTTGGCTCATGAAACTTATGGTTATTTAATCCATCTTGCTTCCCGCTCTAACACAAAACTTCCATCTTGATCTTCCTGCTTCTTCCCACTGTTGAATGGCTTAAAAACCCATAATTCTATGCTTCTTTAGATCCAGTCTCAACCTGAAATGTCAACACTGTTTCTCTCTATAATGCTGCCTGATCTGTTGGGTATTTTCAGTGACTTTTGCTTTTTGCTTGCTCCATTAATTTGGCCAATGTGCATGAGTACCAATCTCAAAGTAAATGTCTCATCTATTAAACAGGTTGAAATCAATTCCATCAACAAACATGCATAGACTATTTACATTGTTGCAGGTCCAGTTAAAGAACTCAAGACTTCCTGTTCTTGGTTCAAGGCCGACTTAACAATGGTAAATATTGATGGGCAAGATGATTGGGGTTTCATAAGAATAACAAAAGCATGTTCTTGAGCAACTGATGAAAAATAACAACTCAAAGTTTGCAGGTTAGAACAATTTTGATTTAAATCCTTCAATTTTTTTTTAAACAGATAAACAATGTTAAGATTTTCAGTCTTTTGACTAACACAAATATTTGAGGATTTATTTGCTGACACTTTAGTTTGTGATCACAACCAAGTTTTAAGTTTTATGGATTACGGATTGAAAACAGAGCACAGTGCAGGGATGCCAATACAAGGATGGAAAGACTAGAGGTGATCACCCTTTGTTAAATAAGAAATCACCAATACCAATTCAATTGCTTTTCCAGAATGCTGTGAATTGAAGAGGGAGATCAATCACTAAATATTAGAAATATTACTTTAACCCTCAGCAATTGTTGCCGTGAAAATATGTAACAATAATTACAGATAACATCATCAGATTATTGGATGTGAAAAGCTAATGTGCCTATAGGATGAGCAGGCTGAACTAACCATTGAATGGACATGTCTTTGATTTTGAGCAAGGGTTGCCGGACCCGAAACGCTAACTGTGATTTCTCTGCACAAATGCTGCCAAACCTGCTGAGCTTTTCCAGCAACTTCTGTTTTGGTTTCTGATCCACGTCATCTGCAGTTCCTTCAGTTTTTATTTGGTTTTCCCTGTGGTTATTAATATTCTTTACTGGTGTTAATTGTGGATTACCTACTCCCAATGCAAAGCACTATTTAAGATGGTATTTGCATTCAAGAGCCATCTGCACATGCATGGTTTCACCTACATGCACAAATGACTGTAGTCAATTTTCCAAAGAATATTACCTTCTTTAACATGTCCAGCTACAACTGTCTGTAACTACAGAGGTGCGATGCCTCCATTAGAGCAACACTGTACAGACAAAACAAGTTGTACAGTTACAATATCAAACCCAGGACAAGCAGTAGCCGCAGATTTTTATCTTGGCATTTGAGCAATGGAGTGTTTGTTACTGATCTCTATTGAGCTCATGTTATTTTTAAGAGTGCTGCTATACTATTTACGTAATGTATGAGTGAACTTTTTTCCTTGTCTATGTACTTAAAGTAAAGTAATCATACATCAATGTCTTTATTCATTTTCAGCATTTAAGGTAAATTGTCATGTCAATCTACAGTTAACAGACTTGACTGTTTCCGATTGGTGACGCAACTAGCTATCGAGGGCAGTAAATGACAGACTGTGAACTACTTTACTGGTATGTGCAAAATTAATGTTAAAGCTTTGCACATGGTGATCTACCCAATGCTGGTATTGGTCAAACAAAGCCTCATAATTCAGCTCCATCCCACTCTCCAACCCCATGTTTCTTTCAGTCCAGCTTCCGCAAACAAAACATAACTAATGTAGTCATTGTCATACAGCATGGGAACAGACCCTTTAATCCAACCAGTCCATGCCAACCATAGTCCGAAACTAAATTACTCCCACTTGCCTGCACTTGGCCCATATCCTTCCAAACATTTCTTATTCATGTACTTATCCAAATGCCTTTTAAATGCTGTAAACATTCAACACTTCCTCTGGAAGTTCATTCCACTTCTGAACCATCCTGTGTAAAAAAAGAAAGTTATCCCTTATGTCTTTTAAAAATATTTTTCCTTTCATCTTAAAAATATGCCCCAGTCTTGAAATCTAGTAATCTAGATTCTGAACCTGTTTAATATTTTCATATGGGCACTGATGTGACCCTATTGAAATTCTGACTTATAATGCTCCTGTGATGCACCTTGGCATGTTTTAATGGTACTATGAAATACAATTTGCTGATGTACTTGGTAATATTTGGTTTCTCCACACATAATAAAGGCTACCTCACAGAAGGTTTTCAGTAAACATTATGGGCGGCATGGTGGCACAGCAGTTAGCACTGCTGCCTCACAGCGCCAGGGACCCGGGTTCAATTCCGACCTCAGGCAACTGTTTGTGTGGAGTTTGGACATTCTCCCCGTGTCTGCGTGGGTTTTCTCCGGGTGCTCTGGTTTCCTCCCACAGTCCAAAAATGTGCAGGTTAGGTGAATTGGCCATGCTAAATTGCCCATAGTGTTAGGTGCAAGGGTAAATGTAGGGGAATGGGTCTGGGTGTGTTGCTCTTCGGAGGGTCGGTGTGGACTTGTTGGGACGAAGTGCCTGTTTCTACACTGTAAGTAATCTAATCTAATCTAATTATTGTGGCAGTACTCCAGGCTTGGTGTCAATGAAGGATTTGCAGACTCTAATAATTCGCCAACACAGAAGTCAAGAAGAATATCCCTAACACTTACTTAGTTTGAAATTGATGTTTTGAGGCTGAGATGACAGCTGTGATTCCAAAGGGAGACTGTTTTACTGCAAGGGATTACATTCTCCTAACTCAGTGGGACATTGCACTTTCACCTCCTTCCATCTGCTTCAGTTTCCTTGCACAACACACACACTTACTTTCCTTGTTTCAACCATACTGGAACCCAACAGATGGGGACTTTTGACTTTTATTTTAAAAAAAAACAAATCTTTTAATGGGATTTTCCCTGCACCCAAAACTGGATTTCAAACTTTATCAACATTACAAACTCTGCAGTCTTCTTCCTCTGCTGCCTTATGGATGCACTGTGTGATGACATTCATAGAACATAGTAAAGTACAGCACAGAAACAGGCCCTTTGGCCTAACCATATTGTCATTCCAAAACTCAGGAGTGGACTTGAATTTACAACATTTGGATTCAGAGACAAGAGTGGCACCAGTGAAACAGAGTAGACAGCTTCAAGTTTAGGCCAAGATGATTGAGTGAGATGAGGAGGTTCACAGTTTTAAAGGTTTTAGAAGAACTTGAGTTAGAGTAGGAGGATGCAAAGAGTGAGATTAGTAATTTAGCAGCAATTAATACTAAAATGCAGCAGTTTTGTGGTCACTAAGGGATATAACTGAGACATCTGGAGCTCATTTTGCAGTTGACCTTCACAATCAGCAGACAGATCACCCTTTCAATGTGGACCAGGCTTGATGCTGGGTCTGGGAGCTAAGAAACAACATCTAGCCTAGCCTCCTCCTCTGTGGCTTTGAATAATAAGTCCAAATGTGTTCCCTTTTTAGCAACTTAATTATTTCTGAACAAGACAATCTATAACAGACTCATCATCAATTGAGGGAAAGCACTCCACAAAATGGCCAGATTAAAATAGAGTTAATCTCACCTTAACAACACAGATAGACCTAAGTGCTGCATACATCTGGACTTGAAAAACAATTAAAATTTTATTGAATTTATACTGGTTATTAAACTGCAGGAGAAGAGTTTTAGTATAAGTTTTAAATAAAATTATTGTTTTTAAGTTAAAAGCAGCCAGATATTCTCCGTGTAAGTAACCCCCTCTCGCGATAGCTGCAGGATTTTATTCATAAAGGATCTGGGGATCGTTTCTATTCTCTGCAATACTCTAAAATTCTTTTCTTAGATCTGTCAGTTTAGGCAGTGGAAGATTCATACAAGAGTAATTACGCAATCAGGTGCAAATTTTCTGATGGAGGGAATCTGTTCTTCAGCTGCTGTGAATATTGGCGCCCTTTTTGGAATGCAGAAGTCCAGGTCAAGTTGCGAACTCAACTCCATTGAACTTGTACCAGACACTAAACAGTATCAGACATGTAAGATACAGTGGAGGCTGAAACTTTTTGTTATGACTTTACTCGTGTATTTTTGTGTTGCAGTTATGGGGCCAACATCATCTGAGACACTTCCTGTACTGGTTCAAACCTTGGTAGCTGCAGGCAGCTGTTCTCTGCTTTTCTCAGAGACTGGAGTGTCACTGCATGTGGAAATGTGTAACCACTCTCCTATTCAGTGCATCTGATTTGTGTTTCACCAGACTCAGTGAAAGAAAGATGCCAGGCTCCCTGCAGCAAGTAGTAAGCACTGCTGAGGATTTGATTTGATTTTGATTTTATTGTCACACGTATGCAGTGAAAAGTGTACAATGTTGCCACACAAGGTGCCATCTTAGTTACAAGTACCTAAGTATAGTATCTTAAGAACAAGGTGGGAAAAAAAGATCAAAGTTAAACATTACAGTCTTTCGTAAGAGTTTAGTAATGGTGGGACCACACTTCAATGAATCACCTCGATACTGGAAGTCCACGTCAGGTCAAGAGACTGCCATGTATCGCTGAAAGACCACCATACTGGGCCAAGACACTATCTCAGCTCTAAGTGCTGTACAGAGATGGTTAAAGCCAGTTCCAAGCAATCTATTTCTTCACAGAGAAGTCTTACTAGATTTTTAGTAACTCAACCACAGTGTAATTCCAATGGTCTACATTTTAATTTCTGTAGTACACTTACCACGGTACATGTTAATTTTTTTGAAAAATCCTAGATGGACACCATTTTTAGTCTTGATACAAATTTAAAAAAAAAATCATTGCAGTAATTCAGTCCCAAGCTTCATTTTAAAAAAATTAAGGAGATTGACACAAGTAATAAAAAACAGGAATTTGATTCATAAAGTGAGCGCATTGGAAAGTATAGTTTCATGTTAGATAGGAGTGGGGTAAGAAAGGCATACAAAGATTGGTTATAATGTATGCAAATAACAGATACATGGCTAAAGAAGTGTGTATGGAACACTCAAGGATATAAGGTATGTGGAAAAGGCAAGGAAGGAAAGAATGTCTTGACCTCTATCTTTAAACGCCAGAAGGAACAAAGCTATATAAAGTTAAGGAACAGCTGGTCAGGGAACAGGTCAAAGGACAGATGGTATAAGATTTCATAGGACACCCCAACCACACACACCTCCTCCCTCCTCCCCCCCCCCCCACCCCAAATCTTTGGCAGTACCTAAACAAAGACAACAGAATCCACTGAGATGAGGTATGTTGGCAAAAGAAATTTGTCTCATACTGTCAATGAGACGGAGGTGTGTGACTGGAATGGAGTGCTAGTAGCCAGACTTTAAGAGCCAGCAAAGCTTAAAGGAAAAAACATGCAATAAGATAGCCACTGAACAGCATAACCAATTTGAGTCAAATGATGCATCTCTAATGGATGTTACTCTAAGTGCAATACAACTTGATGAACAAATAGCTGGAATAGCTACAAACTGCATGTGAGACACTGAGGTTAAGGAGCAGGTTCATGCATAATATTCAATTTCTTTATCATTCCAGCTTATAGCCTCAGTGACTGTGACAGAGGTCATGCCAAGCAAGAAGCAATTTTGAATAGTACAACTGAGGGAGTGTACATGCTGTTTTTGTCACTAATGTAAGTACTAAGGGTGAATGAGAGAATCCGAACTATTTTACATTCTGAAGATTTATGCTGAAGCTTGTAAAGTCTGCTGGCACAGACTGAAGATCTGGTGTATGCAACTCCATGAAAGCCACCAGAGAGAAGGGATGATCAGTGTTCAATGATCATGATATTGCAATGAAGAAATTGCCTGTGCAGAATTGAAGACATCCTCCACAAAAGGAATCCAGGAGATTAAATGTTCTCCAGTTTAAAAGGGACCTACAGACCTCAGACTGTCAGGAAGAGAAGCAAAGCTAATGATTTTCCATCAGCAAACTACCAGCCTTCAAAGTCCAGAGAGAACACATTCTGGGGCAATAGTGAAAACTCGAGATCACCTGAATTTGTAATGTTCCAGACTTGGGGTATGGAGATGGGGTAGTCATAAATCCAATGATACACACAAAAATATAACATGGATCATGAGATAAAAAGGTTTGGAGACAATGTCATTTATGAGTCTGAAAGGGTTAATATGGAACATCTAATTACATGATCATTCTTGTGCAAAGCTTCCACTGCTTAAACTGACATAGATCTAAGTGAAGGCTCAGACAGCACAGTACAGAATTGAAAGATTCCACTCCCTTGATTGTTAACTGCAAACCATTCAGATGCAATGCATGTAAATTGCTGATCAAGAAACTATTCTGATACAGAGACAAGATCAAGTCCCCAAGGAGGGATTTAACATGTACAAATGTGTTTATGATATACTCAAGAATTTTAATAATATACTGAAGTTATATATATTGGTTTGACAATAGTATCCAGATCACAGTGATGTACCATGTTTTCTGTATTGGTTGCTGTTTTTTTAGATTCCCTACGGTGTGGAAACAGGCCCTTCAGCCCAACCAGTCCACACCAACCCTCCGAAGTGTAACCCAACCAGATCCACTTCCCTCTGACTAATGCACCTGACACTACGGGCAATTTAGCATGGCCAATTCACCTGACCTGCACATCTTTTGGACTGTGAGAGGAAACCCACGCAGACACGGGGAGAATGTGCAAACTCCACACAGAAAGTTGCCCAAGACTGGAATCAAACCTGGGACCCTGGCGCTGTGAGGCGTTCTGAAGAAAAAGTCTGCACAATTACCTCGGAGGGCCAGCAACATTCTTAACCCAAGAAAAATGCTGACAGGACAGCTGGACAATTGGCTTCAGCAATAAAAGCATAAGAAATTACACAATCCTTTAAAATCTAAACTTTAAAACTAAGTTCTGAATTAATGACTCCATAAATATTACAGTATGGTCAAAGCACTTTGTCTTGAGGAAACACCAGTCTGATTTGGGTGAGTTGCACAATGCATGGCTTTGACATTGAATCCATGTTAGAGATGATCAAATACAACAAGTTAAATCAGCTTCAGTTAATTTTAGACAATCGCAATTCCTTTAAAATCAACTTTATTTCCTTTGTGGCTATTGCTTAAAATTTAGGTGCTTTACAAATCAGATGCCATTATGGAACTAATAATAAATACCCCAATTGTTATACCTAGTTTCATATCCTTCACACAACCAAATTAAACTAACACAACGAGATATGACAGAGTTGCAGTGAGATGTAAATAACAGATGTTGTGCTCCTTCAGAAATCATGAAACTGAAAGCTTTTCAGTTAAAGGCAGCTATTTGTGCAGCTCCATTGATCAGGCTACATTCTCCTGAAATTGGATATCTAACAGACAAATTATTGGATAATATTTGAAATGCAAAGATTTTATTTGTAATTATATGAAATAGGCATTTTTTTCTACTGAACACTTTGATGGTTATGATCATGCAAAGCCACAAATGGGGTGGAAAGTTTATGATTGAATGATAGAATTCTGCTTTACTCACTTACTGCACCCAAAAACCTGCTATACTGAACAAAACAATTGTTCAAACTGATTCTGATCTCAGTAATGCTTTGTGAGGATGCCAAATGTGAGCCTTTAGTGCAGTTTGGCTTTATGTGCTGCCTGCATCAGCACTGTTATGAGGATAATGCTAGTAGGAGCTGTGGTTCAGTCACAGATGCATGTGTCACAACTGCAACTGTGGTTATGGCTTCAGCGGATGTTATGTGCTCGTCATGCTGTCTGATCTCAGCAGCCTTTCACCAGCGCACAGCAACCACAGAACCACTGACAGGCAGAATGCTGAGTTCTCACACATGTGAAGCAATTCTTTACCTGTTTAATTTGATAACCAATTTTAACTATTTTAGGTTTGCTTTCATGTAAACGGAAGCAGTTTCTGTATATAAGAACACAAGTGTTCACTGATAGGAGCAACCAAAGATTAGAAGCCAATCTCACAGCCCCCAAAATCATAACGATGCTTGAATCATTCATATGCAGCACAATTGTTAACATTTTTGTGATTAATATATCAACTTTCGAAATTAACCTTAATCAACAACAATGACTAACTATACTTCAAAAGTAAGTTTACAGGAAGTGAGGGACTTTTTCTGTAGCTTTTAGTCAGGAACGTTTTTGCTAACATAACTGGTTAGGATTTAGAGATGCTGGTGTTGGACTGGGGTGTACAAAGTTAAAAATCACACAACACCAGGTTATAGTCCAACAGGTTTAATTGGAAGCACTAGCTTTCGGAGCTTCCTGATGAAGGAGCAGCGCTCCGAAAGCTACTGTGCTTCCAATTAAACCTGTTGGACTATAACCTGGGGATGTGTGATTTATAACTGGTTAGATATGTGAGCTGATGCTGGCACCAGGGAGCCCTGATAAAGTGGATATCATGGCAGATTAGGTCATCAGACTTAACTTCAGCATATAGCTGCAGCACTTCCTCAGGGTGATATCCTTGTCCAACTAACTTCAGCTGCTTGTTAACGACCTTCCCTCTGTAATTAGATAGGAATTAAATATGTTTTCTATTGACATCATCCATGCTCAGCAAGTTACACTCTCATGACAGAAGTACTGGTTAATAGCAATCTCCAACAAGTTTGAGCCTATATCATCCCAATATCGAATGCCATTATGAACCTCTATGAACATAGCAGAGTCACCATTGACCAGAAACTTACCAGCCTGGTAAAATAAATGCCATGACTACTCATGAAAGTCAGAAAATACACAGCATGACCAGTTGAAACGGGGGAAATCTCAAGAGGCCAGAAATACATGAAATCAGATATTTTGGAGTGAATTAGACAACTATCATTTATTATATTTGACACAAAATCCTGCAACTTCCTATTGAACATTATTGTAGGCTTACCCCCACCACATGGACAGAAGATGATAATGTAACATCACCTTTTTGAGGGCAACTAGTCACAGGTAATCAAAGTCTACATCCTCAAAATTATAGAAGCACCTCATTTATTTTAAATAACGTCCTGAATTAAGTTATGCAAACAGCAGTTGCTCATACTTTAAAGCATGCGAAGCATAAATATAATTCACGTAATCTAAAAACTCACATCTTGGTCAATTTTCAAAGTGTTATATAAATAGTAACTGGATCCATTGAGAAAAATGAAGGCTGCTCTGCATATCTTCACTTGTTTGATTCACTACATAACAAACGGAAGTTAGACATGCCTGAAGGCCAACAGGGATATGATGTGATACACAGCCAGACGTGATATACTTCAACAAATCTTCTGGGAGAATTTCAGATCAGCTGTTTTTTGTTGTTGGCTTCTGATTCCAAGGTCATGTGTAACACTGCAGCATGTGGAACATGTGGAAACAGGAGTCACTGAAGGTGATTTGCAACTCTTCCAAAATTAGGAAACTCGCAAGGTATATCTGTATGATGAATGGAATCAGCCACTGTACAGAGGAATTTCCTTTGGATGATGGCAAACCTGCTTCGCAGTTCAAACAATTTCTGCTTTTGACTCCCTAGATTTCTAATCAGTTTCACACCAAAATTTCTCCCCTAACTGCCAAAATCCCAGATGATATTTTAACCTCTTTGATACCTCTAATTGTTTCTCAGTTGGGAGCTTTTTATTTTCAGCCTGAAGATTGGGGATTCAAACTCCTAGAAATTGGAGGACAAAATCCAGGCTGATGCACCAGTACAGTAAGGTCAGTGCTGCAGAAACACATGAAACATTAAACCAGTGTTCTGACTGCTCTCGCTGGCGGATGTAAAAGACTACCTTGATTTTAAATTATCCCCATTGGCATGACCAATGTTTATTATTCAATCAATGGCTCTGCAATAGGTAATTTGGTTAATATAAAATTGTTGTTTGTGGGAGCTTTTGGTGTGCAAATTGTCTGTGGTGTTTTCTGAAGTACAACAGTGACTGGGCGACAACAATTATTTAATTGGTGCTTTGGGATCTCCTGAAATTGTGAAAGAGCAATAAAGCTTTATATGATCATTACTGAACTATCCAAATCATAAGATATTTCTTAAAATTATATTTATATCTCATATGGAAAACTATGAGTTATTTCACCACGAGAAAGTGTTTTTAAAATTGAAAAGTGTTGTTGTAGTACAGGTGAGTGGTTGGTGATTACAAATAGGATCCAGGTTGATATTTTTCATTTCCAATGAGAAGTGGCAAAGTGTAGAGCTGACAGGAAGTAAAGTTGATAATTCATTTACTCTCATTAATGGAGTAAAATGCTAGGGCGGTGAAGCAAAACAATTGTTATTTTTAAGATGTCACACATCCCGAGCCAATTCCTCCATCTGCCCCAGGTGTGTGTCAATAGTTCTTGGTCATTCTCTATCCTTTAGATTAGATTAGATTAGATTCCCTACAGTGTGGAAACAGGCCCTTCGGCCCAACAAGTCCACACCGACCCTCCGAAGAGTAACCCACCCAGACCCATTACCCTCCGACTAATGCACCTAGCACTACGGGCAATTTACCACGGCCAATTCACCTGACCTGCACATCTTTGGACTGTGGGAGGAAACCGGAGCACCCGGAGGAAACCCACGCAGACACGGGGAGAATGTGCAAACTCCACAGACAGTCACCCAAGGCTGAGAATCAAACCTGGGACCCTGGTGCTGTGAGGAAGCAGTGCTAACCACTGAGCCACCGTGCCGATTCACTCGCTCCTCAGTGATCAGCCAACATTAAGATTAGACCAGGGTGAGTTATAAAGGGAGCTGTAGATAGCACAGTAAACACCCAAAGCACGTTGATTCTCACTGGGGTTTGGCCAACCACTGCCTTATAACGAACTGGTGCTTTCAGGCTTATCACAGTTTATGCTACTTCAGATCCACATCAACTTTGAGCCAACCTCATATTAACACTGCTGAGCACCACTGCTAATGATGAGGAAGGTCTGCTGATACAAGGAACAGGAAGAAGAATGCAGACTCATGTTGATCAGAGGTAAGGCTAAAGACTCACGCAAGGACAGAGAGAAAACCAAAAACCTACACAGAGACAGAGACCTGAGTAAGGTTATCCATTGAGCCAAGGACATTACTTGAAACAACAGAGTAATATTAAGTTTATTTACCACCCATTTACCACATGTGCTATAGGACCCCAACACTGAGGCACTGAAAAAAATACAAACCATCGATAACGTGCTGCAAAGCAGCAGGAGCTTGTGAACATATGCTTCAACAGGAGCCAAATCCTCTGAAGTGGTCAGAGGAAGGAAGAATGAAGACGGAGAAAAACATTAGATGGAATGGAATACACATAGATATTTCTATTCTAGTTTAATACAGTAAGCACAAGCTCCTTTCAATTTAAAAAATATTGAATGTCAATAATTTTCAAGGTAATGAACTTGTCTATTGTAACAGTTTGCAAGTCAATTAGTTATAAGTTGTTTCATTTCATTGATTTTGGATTTGGGAACTCATCTGTGGACAGTGCAATGTGGCAGTACTCATGTTATCTGCCTGTCTCAATTGGGATGGGTATGAGTTGAGCATGAGTTCAGCGGTCACAGTTCACCCATGGGACTGACATTTGTACAGACATAAGAACTTAACTTCCCCTTTCTATGAAGTTTTGCTGTACTGGAGGTTTAAATTTGCCACAATTACATTCAATACCTACCCGTCTCATGTGAAAATAGGAACAATGGAGCCTGTGATTACTGTCATATGCAATGCTATATCCAACATTTAAAAACAATGCCACAATGGACTGAATTTTACCATAGGCTTTGGGAGAATGAACAAGTGGAATCACGAGCCTGCACTTGCCAACAGCGATATTGGCACTGAGATTTTACAGGTGGTGGCTTCCTAATTGGCTATCTCTGGGCCCACAGTCTAATTAAGGAGCAACCCAAGAGTTTCAGCTAGACCAGGGAGAGCTGTTTGTCACTGAGCTGGATCAGAGACCTCAGTCGCTGGTATAATTTAAAGATCAGGATGGCTGAGGGCAGAAGGCCTACCCCGGGAGGGGAAAGGCCTTCTGGACTCTTTTTTTGGTGCCTTTCTGCCCAACCACCCCCTCTGCTGGGCAGAAAACCTCTGATTCTGATCAGTCTCTCCAGGCTGCCTGCATGAGACTAGAGGGTGAGACCAACCCAGACCAGGCCCCCAGTGGGGGAGGTAGGGATAGAGGGGAGAGTGGGTTGGAGAACAGACACACTGCCACAGGAAAAATCCAGGAAACGCTGAAAATCCTTGTCTGCTTTCCCTTTATGTTAATTGACCATATCACTGTGATCAGACATTAAAAGACCCACATTGTTCCTGACAACTATCTTTCTCCTGTGGTAATCTATAAAAATAGAAAGGTAAAAAAGCTAAAGTTGCCATAGTCTGACTGCTCTCTCATTAAGGAGATGACTGGTGGTTTAACCAGAGGGTCATCACACCTCAGGCAAGGGGAGAGATTGAGAAGGAGAGTCCTTCATTGTAACATCAGCCGTTGTGGGATTGAACCTACACTCCAAATCTCAAACTAGCTGTCCAGTCAACTGAGCTAGCAGTTATACTGTGCCCTGCCGCCGCCCCTCCCCCCCCAGCCCCGTCCAACATATCAGAAAACTATTTAAATGATTAATAAATATAAAGATAATCAGCCAAAGATATGATGTGACAAATGACTCAATGACCCTATGACAAATGAGACCCCCGGATATTCTACTGTTGATTTGAAAGTTTGACATAATAAGTGATTTATTCTAAAATCCAGGTCCACTCAATCTATACAGCTACTTTGCAAAGGTAATGGAAAGTGAAGGTAAAGGCATAGAGTCGCTGTTACTGGATTAGTGATCAAAAGAGGAGAAAGTGAGCATTGCAGATGCTGGAGATCAAAGCTGAAAATGTGTTGCTGGAAAAGCGCAGCAGGCCAGGCCGCATCCAAGGAGCCGGAGAATTGACGTTTCGGGCATGAGCCCTTCTTCAGGAATGATCCTTGGATGCTGCCTGACCTGCTGCGCTTTTCCAGCAACACATTTTCAGTAGTGATCAAAAGACCCATCTTAATTTAGGGACATGGGCTTGAACCTCAACATGACAGATAGTGAAATTTGAATTCAATGAAACCTTAAATTTAAAATTATTCCAATGGCAACCATGTAACCAGTCTTGCTTGTCATAAAGAAAATCTGCCATCCTTACCGGGTTTGGCCTACATGTGACCCACAGCAATGTAACTCATTCTTAACCGTTCTCTGATCAATATAAGACGGGCGCACTAAATGCTAGCCTAACTACAGATGCCAAAAATCCCATGCACAAATACCAAAAATGCAATGGATCAGATATATAGGGCCTTTAAGAAACCTTTCAATGAGCTGCTACATAAGTAACACATGATAAGTGCCAGGTCTCACAAAGGATTGACGCAGAGTCATTGTTGTTATAATGCAGGAATCTGCCACTTCACTCATTATGCCAGTGTCTGTCCTTTGAAAGAGATTTCAATTAAACCCCCTTTCACACTATTTCCACATAACCCTAAATTTTTGAACTATACATCCAATGCCCTTTCGCAAGTGTCTAGCCAATATGGTTACAATACAGAGGAGAGAAATCCTGGGGCCTGTGGTGGGAATACTATTGTTCACCACAAATAATTTGAACTCAGAAATCAGAGACATGCTATAGAAACCTGCAGGTAATATCAAATTAAACAATGTGGAAGACAGAACCTGACTGAGGTAAGTTGTTCCAAGTTCTGTATCTTAAGTGACACTTGATATGAGTTTCTGATCAGACACGTACTCTTTCACCAAAACTGTCCATAACATTAACCACCTTCACAACTGTCTCAACCCATCTACTGTTCAATCCAGCATTTTTGACTGTACCAGTTCTAGACTTGATTATTACAATGACTGCTGACCAGCCTCTAATATTTTGCCCTATATAAATTTGATTTCAATTAAAACTATGCTGTGCGTGTTCTAACTCTCACAAAGTTCCGTTCATCCAGCATCCTGTGCTGGTTGAGCTATGTCATCTCTCAGTTAAGTTGACCTTAAAATTCATTGTTGGTTTCAATCTCTCCATGGCTTTGTCCTTCTGAACCTCTAAGTCTATTAGCCTTTGAGATCTCTGTGCTAAATTTAGCTTTTTACCCATCTTCAGCTGCCTTGGCTCTGAGGTTTAGAATTGCCTCTGTTTCTCCAAGATGTAATATCTTTGTGACAGATAATATAATGATAGATAACTATCTCTCTGTGCTATATGCTCATATTCATGATTTTTTTGTTTGAAATCATAGTCAGAGATGTATACCTTGGAAACAGATCCTTCAGTCCAACTCGTCCATGACAACCAGATATCCTAAAGTAACCTAGCCCCATTTGCTAGCCTTTTGCCCATATCCCACTAAACCTTTTTTAAATTCATGTACCATTCCAGATGCGTTTTAAACGTACCAGCCTTCACCACTTTCTCTGGTAGCTCATTCGATACATACATGCACCCCCCAACCCCCTGCATGAAAACGTTGCCCCTTAGGTTCCTTTTATATTTTTCCCCTCTCACCTTAAACCTATGCCCTCTAGTTTTGGACTCCCCTATCCTGAGAAAAAGACCTTGGCTATTCACCATATCCACGTCCTTCATAAGGTCACTCCTCAGCCTCTTTGGGATCAGTTACTTTAGGGTTGCTTCAGTGCATTCATGGCTGAGATTGACAGACTTCTAAACAGTAAGGGAATCTAGATTTAAGGGGTAAAGGCAAGAAAATGGAGTTGTGAATTATCAAATCAGCCTGGTTGCTATAAATAGCGGGGCAAACTTGATGGACTTCTGCTCCTTTGTCTTATGGTGAAAATGCCAGTCCTTATTGTCAAATGTAATAGATAGCTTAGATGATCTGGCCTATTATTATTTTTCTATGCAGTATGTTCTGCTGAAGTCAATGTCATTCTTCTCCAGAAGTTGAGATATTTCTGGAATTAGACCCAAGACAGTGCTCATTGCTCCTGAAGTGAATATCAGGTAAGATGACAGCAGAATTTTGGTTTAGCTGCAAAGCCATCCTTGGTCAAGTAGGTTATGAACACTGTCTGCACTCATAGTTAAACAATGTAGTAATAACGGGTGGATAGGGAAATCATAGTATGTTCTAATACTTGACTTCAGAATGATCATAGAATCATTGAATTGCTACAGTGTAGAAGCAGGCCATTCAGCCCATTGAGTCCATATGGAACCACCAAACAGCATCCCACCCAAGCCCAACCCCTACTCTGTCCCTGTAACTCTGCATTTCCATGGCTAATCCATCTCGCCAGCACATCCCTGGACACCAAGGGCAATTTAGCATGGCTAATCCACCTAACCTGCTCATCTTTGGACTGTGGGAGGAAACCCACACAGACACTGAGAGAATGTGCAAACTCTACAAAGTCACCTGAGGCTCGAATCAAACCAGGGTTCCTGGCACTGTGAGGCAGTAGTGCTAACCAGTGAGCTGCTGTGTTCGATACTGTCTGTATCCTGGTCTGTATTTGATTAGCTCCCAGCCTGACCTTCATGGTTACAATAAAGAGATAGTGATAGGACAGTCAGAATGTGGGTCACCTGAGCAAACTTCATGAGTCCTTGAATGATTGCTGTAAGGATGGCATTGAGGGTTTTTTGAGAAAATAAGACAAATATCTGAAAGCTATTGGATGAACAAGTGAAATATGCAAATAAACTATTTATCTATGAGTCACGACCCATCTTATGCAGGCTTAACTGATTTAACTTGCACATTTTCTTTCTTCATTAACATTCAGGAAGTGATTTGGGGCAAATCATTTGCATAAACCTTTGTTTCACTTTAGAAAAACAACTCTTGTTCTTCTGAGACACACAAGCTCATATACAGCTGAGGTAGCAGAGGGAAACTGAAACTGGGTAAGGCCACATCTCAAACGAGAAAGGTCGCCAAATCTATTTTGCTATATCCAGCTTTCAGAATTGTTTCATTTTGTTTTGCTATAGAATCTCACTTTGAATAATCATTGGCAGTACCCAGAACCTCAACTTTAACTCTCAAGTCTCGTAACTTTACAACATCTCAGATCCGGAGCTATGGAATCCTTCCAAAACGTCATCTGACTGGCTCCACTCCATGTATAAGCAAACAACTTTGCTTCAACATACAATAAGATTCATTTGAAGTGAAGTCACTTGTTTCATACAAATGCAGCAGCGAAGTCTGCTGACAAGATATCCTGGTTTTATCAGGACAGTCTTTTTTTTAAGTTAACATTCCAGGGTCCCAACAGTCTTCTCCAAATTTCTCAAATATTTCAGTTTTGTCTCCTCACTTTCTCTTCCCTTGTGCCAGTTTCATTGTTTCACTCAACACCCAAAACATTCCCTCTCACACTACACTGCAAACTGGAATTGGAATGCTATGCTGAGACACTGCCACGTGCACAAAAAAAACCTTCTCAGCAGCATCCAGTCTGATTCAAAACTTTCTCCTCCCTATCACCAGTAGCCTTTCAATGCCCTGATTGGCCAATCAGAGCGATGACAGAATGGTAAATCAGGGATTCCACTGGGTGTGCTGCAGGAAAGCACTGTGGTTACATTGTGGAAGAACTTTCTCATTTACCAAACTGAATGGGAATTACTCTCATTGTTTGAAGGAAAAATCAGCTCCAGAAAGAATCCTTTTAAAGGTGACTTTGAATTCAAAATGTCTGTGCAGTAATCGGGGGGTATTGATGTTTGTGTTAATTTATAGGAACACGGAGGTTAATTTATTGGGGTGATTGAGGTACTTTAATAGTGGTTATGGAGGCAATTTAATGTCGTATGATAAATTACCTTAAATTTTATAAACAAATTCCTGACCATCTGGGAACCATGAGAGAATCAGCCTCTGGGCGTGGCCAGAATATTGTTGCCAGCCACAAGATGCATTTGAAGAGGTAGTCAGATAGTAAACCACCAAATTGCACTGAGGAAGATGGCAAGCAAGTTCAGTTCAGGGAAACTTCTCATTAAAAAGAATTGAGTGCTTTCCTGTGTGGGTACAGTCAAAATCTCCCAAACTTTTGAAACTGTGCTCTGTACACCAAGGTCATTAGTATATGTCAGGAAGTGGAAGGTTCCCCAGTACTGAGACCTGGTGAACTCTACAACAAACCTTCAATCAGTCAACTAACTGTTTTCTGTCACTGTGCCAATTTTGCATCCACCTTACAATCATCCAGTTTATAGATGGAGCATTAACTTTACTCACTTTACGTATCACTTCATGTACACTGCATCGACAGCATTATTTCAACAACCTCTCTGTTAACTCAAAGAATTCCAGTAATATTGCTACGTACAATTTGCCCTTCATAATTCTGTATCGGCTTTCTATGAATTAAGTGGCATTTTCCCTAGTGAGAGTTAATTTTGGCTGAAATTATTGTTTCTAGAATTTGTACAACTTGGCATTCTTCAGTCCTTGGGCACCATCCTCGAGTTTAAGGAAGATTGTAAAATTATGACCAATGACTTCACAATTTAGAATCTCTGTTCCTTGAACTGCATTAGTGGCATCTTATTCAGTCCTGATACCTTATCAACCTTAAATACAGCCAACCTATCCAATGCTTCCATGTTAATTATAAATCATTTGAACATCTAAACGACCTCATCTTTCATCAACATTTGAGGAACATTTTCTTCTTTGGCAAAGACAGATGTCATGCATAGATGTATTTATGTAATATCTCAGCCATTATCTCAGTGCAAATCTGCTTTTTGTCCCCAGTCAGCCCCAATTATCCTTTTAACATGAAACGACTTTTGGTTTTAATACCAGAGTGAAGAATACTCACACAATGGAATGATAATTCACACAAATATAAACACCAACCATAACAAAAGATATGTTTAACTTAGGCTGGCATCTTTCACTGTGTTTAAATTCACGAGGCTTGGATGAAACCTTTTGATTTCACCTTTCTGGCATATCTGAATTCTACACTATAGGTCTCAACCATGCCATGTTGTAGAGTTACAGAGTAGTACAGCATAGAAATAGGCCCTTCGGCCCAAACTGGTCCATGGTAGCCTAATCAGTTTGTTCCAATTGCCTGCATTTGGTTCATATCCCTTTAAACTCTCCCATCCATGTACCTAACCGAATGTTTCTTAAATGTTGCTGTTGTACCTTCCTCAACCACTTTCTCTGGCAGCCCATTCCATATACACACCACTCTCTGTGTGAAAAAGTTGCCCCTCAGGTTCTTCTTAAATCTTTCCCCTCTCACCTTAAGCTATGGCCTCTAGTTTTCAATTCCCCTTCCCTGTGGAAATGACTGTATGTATTCATGCTATCTATGCCCCTCACGATTTGGTACACCTCAATAAGGTCACCCCTTATTCTCTTACATTCCAAGGAACAAAGTCCTATCCTCTACCCATAATTCAGGCCTAATAATCCTGACAACATCCTCATAAATCTTCTTCGCACTGTTTTCAGTTTAACTATGTCTTTCCTATAACAGGGTGACCAAGGCTATACACAGTACTCTAAGTGCAGCCTCACCAATGACTTATCCAACATGTCCTCGGTCTCAAACTATATCACCACCAGAGGAGTACCTATTTAATCAATGAAATTCAGGATGAAGCAGTTGGATTTTTCAGAAAACTTTGCACTTTGCAGAGATTGCTTTTGACATCTTTATATTTGTAAAAAGAAATCGAACTATTTTGCAGAAAGTCAAGACAAGGGGACGAATAGGAACTCATTCCAATTTCAGAAGAATCATTAAAATGTAAAAGGCCACATTGCCCGACAAACAAAAAAAACTTTTGCTACTCTTCAAAATACTTGGTCTTCTCACCACAATCTTTATTGCACTTTAAAAAAAGCATCTAACTGTTTCATGTATCAACTTAAACTGTTAAACTTATGATATGACCTTCATTCCATGGAAACTTGTAGCCTGTGAGTCTTTGAATGAAAATAAATTGCAGTGCAACTTCCCTTTTGCCTTCAAGTTCCCTTTCTCAAACTTGCAATTGTACTTGCACACATCCAGGTACGTGAGTATGTGTACATGTCTCTACGTGACTAATTGCTGTTCGGTTTTCTAAAGATCATTGATATAATGCAATAGCAACTCCCCCCAAAACTCTCATCCAGTTTCTCTTCTATATGCATAAGGCATAAAGCATCACAATGCAGATTGATGATAACCCATGCATACAAATTAACATTGAGCGACCTACAGAAAGCCTTCATTCTTTCCCATTAAACAAACTGCATACCTAACAAATGACAGCACAATCTTTTACGCCAAACAGTTGTTATAAACTACATTTCATTCTGCCTCCTGAATGTTCTAGTACCATATCATGGATGTACCTGTAACAATCTGTGGCCAAGCCTTATCCCTTGGATTGCACATGTTACCTGGAACCAGTCAAAACATTCAGTTGCAATGCACAGGAACAGTATGGGGGTCAGACTTGTCAGACCAATCTAGCTCATTGGTTTAACCTGGGTCGCATGTTGAACAGTACTGTTTGCAGCAGTCATATTATTTAGCTACTAACCCTTTCCCTTTTCTTACTCTCAGCTCTTGATCAGTGGATTAGCCAACATAACAATGAAACAATTCAAATGTTGCCATCTGCTGCCAAGTTAAATCCATATCCCTAGAGTTTTCACTCGAGATGCTTTTCTGAAGAGATCATATGAGATTTGAAACTTCAACTCTGTTTCTCCCTCCACAGATGCTGCCAGACCTGCAGAGTTTCTCCAAAAATGTATGTTTGGTACATTGGCGAAACCGAGCAAAGGCTACGCCAACGGATGAATGGGCACCACACAACAATCAACAGACAGGAGTGTTCCCTCCCAGTGGAGAACACTTCAGCGGTCCAGGACATTCGACCTCGGACCTTCAGGTAACCATCTTCCAAGGCGGACTTCGGGACAGGCAGCAGCGAAAATTAGCCGAGCAGAGGTTGACAGCTAAATTCGGTACCCATAGGGAGGGTCTCAACCGGGACCTTGGGTTCATGTCACAGTACAGGTGACCACCATTGCACTATACACACACACACAGACACTCCTACTGGTGTGTGCACACACACACATGCACAGGCACTCTTATACACACTCACACACACTCCTACATACACACACATTCCCACCCTCTCATATGCACCCTCTCACAGACTTAAATACTTTACACTCACACACACGTATACAGTCTCTCTCACAGATACTCACAACCCCCCCACCCCAGACACAGACAGACAGACACACACACACACACACACACACAAACCCACATGCACAATACACATATACATTTGTGGGGTGAATTTGTACTTGCAGAGTTACATTGTACTTTGTTCAAAAACTGCATGAATTCATGTAAGATTCTGTTAACTCACTTTTTAGATTAGAATCAGTCTAAATATCATGGCACAGACAGGGAGCACAAGGGGTTAACATCTTCAACATCTCAACATCTTACCTGTGCTGACACCAATTGTTACAGTTAACTTGAGAATGTAACTTTTAAAAAAAGTTTTGTGATTTACATATGGAAGAAGTGAAACTATCGTGGTCATTCTAACAAATGAGAGACTTAACAAACAGTCAAGGTATTTTTCAATATATAATTTCAGTTACATCACACTGTAAACTTTTTCTATAAATTCTGTGTCTTACAATTGTGCACTCCACAACACATGAAGGAGGAGCGGTGCTCCAAAAGCTAGTGCTTCCAATTAAACCTGTTGGACTATAACCCGGTGTTGTGTGATTTGTAACTTTGTTTCTGATGGATTACTAGTCCAGTGACATTAAGCACTATACCAATGTTTGCCCTCAGATTGCAGCACAGAGTCCAGACACTGTTGACTGTGGCTTGACAATCCTGGAGCTAGATATCATTGCCTTTGGCTGTTACATTTGTTTTTGTCTTTCACATGCATGTATTAGGAACAGTTTGTGAGATAGGGTGAGGAGCTTGGGGTTGTACAGTCCAGGTGTCAAAGAGGTGATTGGCAATATAGCAGCATCACAAACAACATTATCCATTTAAATATTGTCTTTAATGTCACGAAATATTGTATGTACACTCACAACTAAGACTCATTCTGGGCCAGGAGGGATAGATTAGGCAATTGACTAATGAGAAGAGCTTTTAAAAGGTAAATATACTGAGAGATTTAGCTGTGCTGTTCCAGCAATAAAGTTTCAACTTTGATCTCCAGCATCTGCAGACCTCACTTTCTCCACAATTCAGGCTGGTCCAGGCTACGTCACCTGGATGAAAGAAAGGCAATGGGATCAGGGGATGGGGAAAAAATGTGCAGACTGCTGGAATCAAAAGACAACAATTGTACTTACAGCTTCCTCCCAGAGCCACAATCTTGGCTGAAATCAGCTAATTTTGCACACATCCAAAATCAACCTTGGGATCTTGTGATCCACTGAACTGGGAAAATTAGAGTTAATCCTGAAACATGTTTGCATTTTAGGCAAGAAACACTGCTGACGTCTGTGTTAATTTAGTTCTGTTGAAGAAATACACCTCAGAACGATGTGTTCCAGCACCATAGGAAAATGTGGATGTTGCCCAGGTTGCTTAAATGCATCACCACAGTGATCAGCCAACTACTGGTTCTGTGAAAGAAGAACCATTACTAAATCACCTGACAAATTTCAACTACTGAAGTAATCGTCAAAGTGCCAAAATGCAGCACAAGAGCAAAACACTGCATATGCAACAAGTTCAAATTTAAAAACAGAAAATTCTGGAAATACATAGCAGGTCTGTGGAAAAAAACCAGAATTAATGGACCCAATTTTCATTGCTGAGGTGGGTAGCTCGATACAGGAAGTTTCCTTTTGGTGCACCACCTTGGGTAAAAGTGCTCTTATTGGCATGACCACAGAGGGTGGGGGCACAGGGGTCGTGGATGGTGAATTTAGACTAGGTGCAGGATTGTCACAGAGTTCAAAGTAACCACAGGAGTTACTGGGTGTTGACGTGAGCTGTTTAAAAGCTCTACCTCTTATTTAGAGCTTGGCCTCATGTTGACCTTACCCTTCACACTCTTAGATTTGTCTATGAGAGGGACCTGTAGAAATGCATCAAGAATATGGCCTTGAACAAGCTCCTTTACACCTGATTTTCCCTTCATTTAAGAAAAGTAGCACAAACACATTACATCCTTTTGTCACAAGGCCTTGTTGCTCCCAAATTTTCCTGCTAAATCAGCTTGACTCTCCTTAGAGACAACAACTCACCCACAATGTTACGTGATTAAGTCGTGGATTGGAATCTAATTGGGGGTCAGGATAAAAGGCACCTCGAGGGGAAAGCAGAAGAGCATACCGTGCTCATCTCCATCTGCACAAACGCTAAACAAAACAATGACTGTTTCGAAGTGAAGGCCCTGTCTGCCCTTTGAGGTGAAATAATTATTGTCTAGTGCTGGGCATCAGGGTGTAGTAGTAATGTCAATGGACTAGTAATTCAGAGGTATAGACTCTGGTCAGCATGGTTTGAAACCCACCACAGCAGCTTCAAGAATTTCAAGTACTGTGAGCATTTTGGTGCCCTGATATAAGGATTTATGTCATTTCATTGGAGGCTGCTCAGTGAAAGACCATCAGGATGATCCTATGACCAAAGGCTAAACAGATTGGGACTCTGCTCACTGGAGTTTAGACAAATAAGATGTGATCTCATTTAAACATAGAGGATTCTTTACGGATTTGACAAGGTAAAGGCTGAGAGGATGTTTCCGCTAATGGGGACCAGAGGGCATAGTCTCAGAATGAAAAGGCGCCAATTTAAAACTGAGTTTTTTTTTTAATACATTCATGGTATGAAGGAATCACTGGCTGGCCACATTTATTGCCCATTCCTAGTTGCCCTTGAGAAGGTGATGGTGAGTTGCCCTCTTGAGACACTGCAGTTCATGTGCTGTAAGTTGACCCATAATGCTGTTAGAGAAGAAATTCCAGGATTTTGACCCAGCGACAGTGAAGGGAAAGCAATATATTTCCAAACAAGAATGAGGAGTGGCTTGGTCCTTCTAGATTGAAGTTGTCGTGGGTTTGGAAGCTACCATCTAATGATTTTTGGTGAATTTCTGCAGTGCATCTTGTAGATAAGATACATGTGAGCATCAGCAATGGAAGGAGTGGATGCTTGTGTGTGAAGTGCCAGTCAAACAAAGCTTTGTCCTGGATGGTGTCAAACTTCTTGAGCATTGTTGGAGCTGCACCCATCCAGGCAAGTGGGGAGTATTCCATCACATTCCTGACTTGTCCCTTGTAGATGATGGACAGACTTTGGGAAGTCAGGAGGTGAGTTACACACTGCAGTATTCCTACCCTCTGACTTGCTCTTCCACCCACTGTACTTACTTGGTGAGTCCAGTCGAGTTTACGGTCAATGGCAACCCCAGGATGTTGATAGTGGGGGGATTCAGTGATGGTAACACCATTGAATTTTAAGTGGTTAGTTTGTCTCTTATTAGAGATTATCATTACGAGGCAATTGTGTAGCACAAATACTACTTGGCACTTGAGATGGCAAGGAATTTCTTTTCTAAGGGGATTGAGAGAATTTGGAACACGAGGAATGTTAGGTCATCCATGAATGGCAGAACAGGATTAAGGAGCCAGATTAAATGGCCTAATCCTGCTCCTATTTTGAACGGTCTTTATACTTTTTGATGAGTGCAAATAGTTCCCAAAGTCTGACCAACATTTTTCAGCTATCAAACACCAAAAAAAATTAACTTGGCTATTCTTTTAACTTTTCTGTTGGCATCAGATAATTGGCTGCTGCATTTTTCTACTGAGCAACACTGATTGCACTTGGAAATAACTCATGGCCTTGAAATGTTCCACACACCCAGAGTAGTGGAGGTGCTGCTATATACATTCACGTTCTTTCTCACTATGTCAGATGCATTAGAAGAAATCTGGTTGTATTTACTTGAACTTGGTGCAAAAATACCTCAAGATTCCTCTGAAATTTCTCTTTTAATATAGACACAATCAATGTTCCGTATTTTCTGGAAAGGAAGTTAATCTAATCTAATATTATGACTCGGATAGAAAAAGAAGTTAAGTTTATTTAACGTGTGGAGATATACATATTCCCTTATATTAATCTCACTTATGTCAACAAATACAAAATGCAAGTGATTTTTGAATGGCATTGCAGAGATGGTGGCTTTGGGGCAATATCACCAGATTACTGATCTAGAGGCCCAAATTAATGCTGTGAGGATGTGCATTCAATTCCACTGTGGTAACTAATAGAATTTAAATTCAGTTCATACACCTGGAATATAAAGCTGGTTTCACAATGACAACTATGAAACTATCAATTGTCGTAAAATCCCATCTGGTCCACCAATGCCCTTTCAGGGAAGGAAATCTGCCATCCTCACCCAGTCTGGCCTACATGAGACTCCAGATCCACAACAATGCATTTGACTTTTAACTACCCCCTGAAATAACCAAGCAAGCCATTCAGTGAAAGGGCAATTTGGGCAATAAATATTGGCTTTGCCATATCCTATGAGAAAATAAGAACAAAAAGGTTTGCCAACATAAAACGTGAAGTCAGAGATTATGCTTAAACAGATCATAGAAGATGTGCTGGGTTCTACTCCATTCAGGAGAAAGTGAGGACTGCAGATGCTGGAGATCAGAGTTGAGAGTGTGGAACTGGAAAAGCACAGCCGGTCAGACAGCATCCGAGGGGCAGGAGAATCGACGTTTCAGGCATAAGCTTGTCATAGGAAGGGTGAGAGAGGTCGACATTTAGGGCAGAAGTCTTTTGTGGATATACCCATTTCAAACAGGTATGCTATTTTGGAAAATGTAGGGGGTGATGGATTCTCAGGGGAATGTAGCACGAACAGCCAAGTTTCTGGTATTGAGACTGGCTCTAATGCAA
>NC_057742.1:34249808-34393269 GCF_004010195.1 Chiloscyllium plagiosum | reverse complement strand
GGTAAGGTCCTAGGGAGTGTTGCTGAACAAAGAGACCTTGGAGTGCAGGTTCATAGCTCCTTGAAAGTGGAATCGCAGGTAGATAGGATAGTGAAGAAGGCGTTTGGTATGCTTTCCTTTATTGGTCAGAGTATTGAGTACAGGAGTTTGGAGGTCATGTTGCGGCTGTACAGGACATTGGTTAGGCCACTGTTGGAATATTGCATGCAATTCTGGGCTCCTTCATATCAGAAAGATGTTGTGAAACTCTCATGGTTCAGAAAAGATTTACAAGGATGTTGCCAGGGTTGGAGGATCTGAGCTACAGGGAGAGGCTGAACAGGCTGGGGCTATTAAAGATTTACAAGGATGTTGCCAGGGTTGGAGGATCTGAGCTACAGGGAGAGGCTGAACAGGCTGGGGCTATTTTCCCTGTAGCGTCGGAGGCTGAGGGGTGATCTTATAGAGGTTTACAAAATTATGAGGGGCATGGATAGGATAAATTGGCAAAGTCTTTTCCCTGGGGTCGGGGAGTCCAGAAACTAGAGGGCATACGTTTAGGGTGAGAGGGAAAAGATATAAAAGAGACCTAAGGGGCAACTTTTTCACGCAGAGGATGGCACGTGTATGGAATGAACTGCCAGAGGATGTGGTGGAGGCCGGTACAATTGCAACATTTAAGAGGCATTTGGATGGGTATATGAAAAGGAAGGGTTTGGAGGGATATGGGACGGATGCTGGCAGGTGGGACTAGATTGGGTTGGGATATCTGGTCGGCATGGACGGGTTGGACCGAAGGTCTGTTTCCATGCTGTACATCTCTATGACTCTATCAACCCTTCATCAAGCCATCTGACACAAATACGAGTAGATGTCCAGTGAGACCAGGATCAGCTCAGTGTTAACTTACTGTTTCATCTCGAGGACTCTGGGCTCACTCCTAGGCCCAGTCTAATAAAATGGGAGCCCTTCCCCACCAGCTCCCACCTCAATACATATGTTAGGTCCTATGAAATGAGTTCGGATAGTTTCAACGATGTTTTGGGTATTTCCTACAGCACACACAACTGCACTAACTTGATGTCAACAGGCACTAAATTGACATTTTCTTTTTGAGACCAGAACCACAAAATGGGAAATATTACAGATTTGGAGTTTGAGGGAGGAGTGGTTCTGCTTGTTTAAAGTAGAATAAATGTCACTCTGGAGCTATTTATGTTCCTGATCTGGGATTATTAAGTCAGCATTGGAAATTCAGAAGAAAACCATGTGCTTTTCCAGCACTACACTCTCGACTTCTACTCCATTCGGCAAACAGAACTATATTGGAATATGCTGTGCTTCTTTCGCAGAAAGCATCTATCTAGTATTTAGCCACTAGTCTAAATGGTATTAAAACATTATTCAATAAATCACTGACCACAGTGCAAACATCGTGGCAATAAAAGATGCTTCATACAATTTTTATTTTATATTAATTTTCTTTGTGGATTTTGCAAAAGCAACATGATTTCTTCTGAATTTTCAGTGCTGACAATAATAATCCCAGACCAGGAACATAAACAGCTCCAGAGTGACATTTATTCTGCTTTTAACAAGAAAACCACTCCTCCCTCAACCTCCAAATCTGTCATATTTCCCATTTTGTGGTTTTGGTCTCTCAAAAAGAAAATGTCAATTTAGTGCCTGTTGACATCAAATTAGTGCAGTTTTGTGTGCTGTAGGAAGTACCAAAACATTAGGAAGTACATTTAAACTACCCCAAACTCATTTCATAGGGCCTAACATATGTATTGAGGTGGGTGCTGCTGGGGAAGAGCCTCCATTTTATTAGACTGGGTTAGGAGTGAGCCCAGAGTCCTCGAGATGAAACAGCAACTTAACGCTGTTGAGCTGATCCTGGTTTCACTGGACATCTAGGTCAGATGCAATTGAATAATGATCAATACAATGAGGAATTTAAAACCAAGCTGGCAATCTCCAAATCTTGGAGGAAGTAAGGAAACACCCAATACCTGCCCAGTACAAGCTAGGAATGAAATTTAAAAGCTTCCCGCGTCCGTTTAACTCTGCATTAACAATAGGTTTTTGCAATAGCTCTTTGTAGTAAAGCTGCATTTCATATGCAGCCATCTTGGTGAAATACTCTTCCCCTGCCTTGCTGTACTTAACAACTAATCTGTAATTATTTAGTTTGAGCAGACATTACAGATTCAAAACCATAAATTAGTTGAGTTTCATGGTCTGTGTGTTTAAAACAATGAACTTATTGGAAATTACTAATCAGAGCTAAACTGAAGCTCTGACTACTCTGATACATAACACAACCACTGTGTGGAACATCAGGAAGTGTTTGAGAAATCTTGGTTGGATACAAATTTTGGCATGTGATTTGGGCACCTCTGGCAAATTTACTGCCCATCGTCAAATGCCTGAGAAGTGATTGGCCATTTCAGAAGGTAGTTAAGAGTCAACCACTGGTACTGAAACAAGCCAATATTAAGGTGGATGACCAAAAGCCTGGTTGAGGAGCCAGATTTTAAAAAGCAGCTTAAAGAATGAAAGAGACACAGAGAGACAAAGATTTGGAGAAAGAAGTTCAGAGTTTAGGGTCCAGACAGGTGACGGCATGGTCACTAATTCTGGAGCAATTAAAACCAAGGATAATCAAGAGGTCTGAATTTGAAGAGCTCAGCTATCACAGACAATCAGGAGTTTGATGGAAGTTCCACAGAGAAAGTTCAAGGGTTATCCTTTGTTTTTAAGGAGAGAGGGGATGATGGCAGATTTAAAGGAGGGAAGGATAATACCTGAAGGGAGTGACAGCTGTTAATAATAATAGAGAAGAGGACCTGGAAGAAAAGTTCAGTGGCCAACAGTTTAATATCAGAAACAGGTGGGACTCATGGACTAGATGAATTTAGCCTCAGATAGCGGTCGGGGAGATCGATAGAAGTTAGCAATTGGAGAATGGAGTTTTCTGGGGTAAGGGGGTCCAATGATTTCTGACCTCCCAATGTTTAATTTGAGGAAATTTCTACTCGACCAATGATAGGATGCAGAAATAGAAAGTGAGACAAGATGAGTTCAAAGTCGGCATGAGGAGAGATCAGAGAGAACCTACAGAAAGATGGGACACTAAAAGAAATTGGAGGTAATCTAGTTAAAAGGGCAGTGACAGTGATTGCTGATTGGATTGCCTTAATGTTAGTAACAACGAAGTCCATGAGCTCCTCATACTTCTTGCGGGAGATGACGGTAGAGGGATTTAAGATGACAATTTTCAACATAGTAAATAAGCCAGGGAGCAATGTTTGCACGTGAGCAGGACCAAATAACATTTTAAAAGTGTGGTGTTTGGAAATCTGAAATTAAAACATAACATTCTGAAAATGATCAGCAGGTTTAGGATCTGCTGAGCTAACAATGTGAGTGGAATGACAAATTGGACAGTGCTCCCCAAGACTGATTCGGGTTCACTCAACCTGTTACAAACTGCGTGTGTAAATGGAAGGCAAGAGTAGCACTGTGGAGAAAGTGAGGTCTGCAAATGCTGGAGATCAGAGCTGAAAATGTGTTGCTGGAAAAGCGCAGCAGGTCAGGCAGCATCCAGGGAACAGGAGAATTGACGTTTCGGGCAATAAGCCCTTCTTCTGCCCGAAACGTCGATTCTCCTGTTCCCTGGATGCTGCCTGACTTGCTGCGCTTTTCCAGCAACACATTTTCAAGAGTAGCACTGTGATTGTCGGTTTTGCTACCTTTAGCTGAATGACACTTGGTATCCAGCTTCATTTGAAAATTTATTATGGCATCTGAGAGAGGAGATTCATTTTTACTGGTTCCTTTGATTTACCTCAAAATTGCCCTGAAGTTCAGTGCAAAGTGTTACAATGTTAGTCCTTGGATGAAATAATTTTGGTCAATTTTAATCTGCCTTCAAGTCAGCCACACATGAGACAATACTGTTATGGACTAGGCCAGACCACTCAAAACATTCTTAAGCAGGCAGCCCAGACCATAACTTTGTTATTTGGTTTGGTAAGTGTACAGTGAAAATTACTCAGAGTAAGTTAGCTAGGTTGACTACCAGGTTTTAAAACAGACAAAAATGTTTTTACTAAATTACGGAATGAAACATAAAGAACAGAATATAAAATACCCACAGAACTCAGTCTATCCAAACTAGACTTAATTATGCTATTCCAAAAATACACAACAGTCCCAATAAACAAACCCCCTTAAGCACAAAGTAAAAATGAAAGAGAGGCCTACAGGTCAAAGTTAGAAAGGCAGAAGGAGAGAGAGTTTAACTCCTACTGCACAACTGACTCAAATAAGACATCAGCTTTTAGGTCTGACTACTCCCGTTTTATTATACAGGTCATTTCTAAAACATAAAAACTTTGGCCTGAAGTCTCAACTGTTTACGTATAAACAAAAAGGCTTCTCAGTAAACCCTTTCATCTCTGTACCAAACCAGACATTTCAGAGCCCAGGCTGTTTTACGACCCCTCTGAAAAAATCAAAGACACAGTAGCCTTGAGAAGCAACAGCTTTTAGAAAAAAGGACCAGCTTTATGACAATACTATCCTGATTCAACTAGTTTGGATGCACGAGGTAGCATTGGAAAGGCAAATCATGTACTGATGCAGCAGGAAGCCCGCTTCTGGAATGGCTGCTGCTGACACCAATGTAGAAATGAAGTAGAAAATGTTCCATTCCTTGTGCTGTTATCCTTCTCTCTGATGCTCAGAACAGAAGTGGAGAAAAGAACAGCAGGATGACAAGCACTCGTCTTCACTGAATCGTGAAGTTGAAAATTGTTTTTTCCTATATTTTGTTTGATTTATTTTAAACAATATCATTGTGTTCCTATCGTCGATGCTGATTGATCAGCCTCCTGGTTGCATTACAAAAGGATTTGAAGGCCATTTTATAATCCTTTGGGTTTACTTTCACTACGGCTCCCTGGTGACAGGAGGCTGTGTGCACACTGAGAAATCAGCACATTCAACCTGTTAATTCAATACCAGCACAGTAAATAACAGCAGAAAGGGATAAACACCATCATGCTATGTTATGGAACATTATCTGTCACAATTGGTGCTTTGAAATGACCAAAGCATATTTGGTAACCATGGTAACAGAATTATTAACCTTTCCATTTGCCTCAATTACAGTGTTAGTCAATTGGAGGTACACTGGTTGTGTTTCAAAGAGCAAAGGGAAATGCTTGCTATGATTGATGTACAGCTTTGCGTTAAACGAACCATTCAAGTCCCGGGCTTAATAAGACTATTTCAGCTCAGTGACAGTTCATCTGATCCATTATGTCGGAACCCTTCTAATGATTGCATTGTTTTTCATTCAAATGCATAATTAAAGTAGTCTAGAGAGTCCATATCTCATCTATTAAAATCAGAAAATAAGGCAAAAACTGCATTTGGGAATACATAAGTATAAAAAAGCCCAGCTTTTTGATAAGTTTCAAAAATGAGGTTCTTCAGCCAAATTGTCGAAGTATGATTATTGTAACTATAAATACAATTTTTGAACACAGGGCTATGCTCAAAGCCTTTTCATCCTCCACATACTACAGCCTGAACAACATAAGGCATCCAGTACAGACTGTAACTATAGACAGAAATACATTGCACGATACCCTCAGGGTAGTGTCCTCAGTTCGACCTAAAATAGGTTTGGATGACCTCACGTTTACAAAGAGTAGAACATGGGAGACCAGCTGTAGTGCATTGGAATAGTCAAAGCGAGAGGTAATGAAGGCATGGTGATTGAAACATGTGATCTTAAGACAGTTCTTCATCAACCATGAAAAGGCTCACATCTGGTTCACAGCAAAGAGTTTGACAATCATCCAATAAATTGCTCTGGAGCAGTTGCACAGATGGTATTTAACTGAAACTAAATACACAGTGGCCAGAAATACTGCAGAGGGCAAATCACCTCATAGCTGCCCAAACCCTGTCCAACATTGATCTAAAAGGTACAAGTCAGGAATGTGATGGAATACTCCCTGGATGGGTGCAGCTCCAACAACACTCAAGAAGCTTGACACCATCCAGATCAAAGCAGCCCACTTGATTGACACAACATCCACAAACACCCACTCCCTGTACCACCAACATCTGTAGCTGCAGAAATTCCGTAGATAGCACCTTCCAAACCCACAACTACTTCCATAGAGAAGGATAAGGACAGCAGATATAAGGGAACACAATTACCTGCATACTGCCCTCCAAGCCACTCACCATTCCTTCACTGCTGCTGGGACAATTCTGGAATTCCCTCCACAGCTGTATTATAGATCTACAACAAGGCAAGGCAGACGCTCACCACTGCCTTCTCAAGAGCTACTAAGGATGAGGAATAAATATTGCTCAGCCAGCATCAACCATGTCCCATGAGTGAATAAAAGAAGCCATATTCCTAAGAATTTTGGCAGGGGCTTTATTTCTTGAAGCTCATGGAATGTGCTGTGAGAATGAGTCAAGAGTTTATTATCCCCTCAGATACCATTCCCCCACAAACTCAACCATTTTAAATGCTGATCTCTCCCTCTCTACTTCTGCCTGCACTGAGCAAGCACCCTTAATGACCCCATCTTCTCTGATGCCAGGTAATGTTGCCAGTAGATCCCACCTATAGCCTTCTACTTTTGTCTTTCCCTTATATAGCTGGACAGTCGTAAATCTGATCAGCTGCTGGAAAAGTGAAATAAAAATGTCAATGAGGTCCTACCATTAGGATCGGCTTCTGTGTTCCTAGAATTTTAGGGTTTTCTGGCTGGAAACAGCTCCTCCCTGCAATTATCTAGGATTATTGAATTCACAATCCTATCTGGGGACTATTCCAAATGCTGATTTCTCTTTGACTGATTGATTCTTGAATGTCAGTGGTGACCCAGCATAGAACACTCATATCTGAAGCAGAAGGTAGAATTCCAAGTCCTCTTCCAGACATTTGAGCAAATGATGCCCACTAATATTTGAATATACGTTTATTGCACGGTGGGTAGAATCGATTTTAGTTGTAGAGTTAAACCTAGACTTCCTCTCTTCTTTTGGGTAGAAGAAAGTGATGTCATGAAAATGCAATGAGGGAAATCTCCCAGTGCCCAGGCCAACAGTTATTCCTCAAACAACAACGCCAAGCTCATATCTGCTGGTGCATATTGTGTTATGTTTGTGGAAACTTACTGTGCACAAATTGGCTGCTGTGATTAATAAAAGTAGACTCCATTTAAAAAAAAACTTCCTTAGTTGGGAAGCACTTTGGTTTATTCTAAAGTCAGGAAAGGCCTTAAATAAATATGAACTGTTTCTTTGCTCAGACCGGGATCTTGTAACTGTAAAGTGTAATTTAACAGTAAGTCCAAGACTCTTGCCCACAAAGTTCAGCTGACAGGATGCACAGTCATTCAGTCTGAAAGCTGGTTACATTTATTTCTAACCTGTTCGCAGCTCAGATGTTGCTGTGAAAGTTTTTACTCTGATAGTTTTACAATTAAAGTCATTGTTCAGAGTCCATTTGCAAACTGATGTCTTGTTAAAATGCATTTCAAATTAAATGAACTGCATTACACCTGCTTCCAGTATTCACATGGACTGCCACTGCACTGAAAAAAACACATCTATGGCAATCTACATATTGTTCATAGACATCCGGGAGGTTTTTTTTTTTTAATTACACTGAGAAAAGATACACTTTGTCAAAAATTAACACCTTGCACACATCAGAACATTTCACGAGATTACCAATTCAAAGGGAAATCAACATTTATACTGTTCGAGAAGAGAATGCGAATTGATTGGCAAGTGGCAGATTGGTAGAGACATTGTCCAGGGGAATGCAATAATTAAATGATGATTGACAGTTAACTGCTAGGCTTAAAAATTTTTTTTAAACAAGGCAAGTTAGTCGGGGCATTGCTGTAAACAAAAGGACCCAGTGAATGGCTGGTATTATTGCTAATTATCCTGATGAATGCAAGATGAAAGCTTAAAAAACCTTTCTGCATTAATAGGAGAACGTCAGGACTGCAGATGCTGGAGTTCAGAGTTGACAGTGTCATGCTGGAAAAGCACAGCAGTTCAGACAGCATCTGAGGAGCAGGAGAATCGACGTTTTGGGCATAAGCCCTTCATCAGGATTCCAGATGAAAAATCGACAAAACGTCGATTCTCCTGCTCCTCGGATGCTACCTGACTGCTGTGCTTTTCCAGCACCACACACTTGACTTTTTCCAGCAATACACAAACTCTGTCCTATCAAATGTCTTAAAAAAAATTAAGCTGAATTTGTTTAAAGACTGTTGCAAAATTAACCTCTGAATAGATTCACTGATCTCCTGCAAAGGTTAATATTTTTCCAAGACTTGCATTTGGTAAATCAAATTTGTCAGTAACTTGCTTCCAGCAACATTTTGCATAAATTATTCAAGTGCTGGGACAGTTCTGTACATAGACTAGAATCATATTTTATTCAAGTTAATGAGGAATTGCTGTCAGTGATTTTTGGCTGTCACATCAGAACTTCCTGTAAACGTTATGATCAGTTTGCAAGATTCATTGATGTTGAGCTGACATGATCAAAGTACTTTTATTATTTACACAACAATGATCTACCACAGGTATAAAAGAAATGGTCACAAACTGAGCTGATAAATGCAGACCAAGCTGGTTAAAACCAGCACAAATCCTTCTGCAGAATGCAGCTTCAGCAACTTTGGTCCTTTCAGCCCCTCACTATGTGGTGCAATAAGGGATTTTAATACATTCTTATAATTTGGGAATTTGGATTTACAGTAGAGGCAAATGGGCTTTTGGTTTTAGTTCTGTGAAGGTCATTCACTTATCTTGAGAGATCCGAAAGTTATTTTTGAGAAGTGAGTTCAAACATTATTTCCAAGAAAGCATTCCATTTAAGCCGTATGACTGGATAAACTACCTGGGAAAAACAATGACTGCAGATGCTGGAAACCAGATTCTGGATCAGTGGTGCTGGAAGAGCACAGCAATTCAGGCAGCATCCGAAGACAGGCAAAACTACCTGGGAAGTTAAGTGATGAAATGTTTACAAGTTTGAATTTCTATGACATGTACAAACAACACAGGCAAGGGCTCACAAGCAGATTTCAGTTGAGAAGGAAAGTTTCTTGCTAGCAGAAGGACAGTTTAGTTTGTGAAAGTCAGGCTTTCAGTTTTAAAACTGAACAGTGTAAGTAGACAGGACTCTTCTTAAGATTCTGTTTGAAAAGGTCGCTGAAGTAGCCAAATGTTTGTGTATTTCTGGGATGGGCAGTAACAGAGAAAATCCCAAGTAGGAACTGCTTAGAAAGCTAACCAAAGGAAAAATTTGTAATTGCCGGTTAAGAAGGAATGTAAAGATTAAAGTTAGGAGAGATACCTCACTGGGATTGAGTGACTGTAAAAGACATTGCTGGAGAAAGGGCTGAATGTTGCTTTTTGCTGTTTTGTGTTAACGTTCTTCAAAATAGCCATACGTAGCCATATAACTTTATTTCTTTATTCTTTTGAGCAATAAATTTGCCTATTTTTGTTAAAAGGACAAAGAGCAGTGACTTACTACCACAATTACTGAACTACAAAAATACAACTTGTAACCTGTCAAGCCAGGTTTCACCCTAAGTTTTGACTTGTTTAGTGTTACTATTATCTGTTGTCACTCTATTCTTGAGCTATAATTTGGACAAATCAACAGGTGATGTGAAAGGCATAAATGTAGGGCATTATTTTGAGGATGCTTGGTAGTACAGAGCTTAAAGATTGCAAAACGGAGACTAGAAGTCAAAGTTTTTCATCTCACACATCAGAACTTGGATGCAAGAAATGGAACTGATAAAAGAGAGACCATTTTACACAACTGGAAAAGATGGTGTTAATTGATTGGGCCATTCATGACTTGGAGATGCAAGAACAGTTAACATCAATCTTAATTCTCAGTTCTGATGAAGTGTCACTGGACTCAAAATGTTAACTCTTGCTTCTTTCTCCACAGATGCTGCCAAACCTTAAAGGTTTCTCCAGAAATTTCTGTTTTGTTTCAGATTTCCAGAATTCTGTGTTCTTTGTTTTATATACAGTTGGATTCTGATTCTTCAGGGATTGACCGCAAGGGTGCAGTAGAGTTTGGCTGTCTCCATCACTCTTTTTTTGTGAAAAGGGTGCAACACATGTACAAATTCATTTTGCTTATATAAAACAAGGTCCTGTATCTTTGCGTATGTAGCTTTTAGCATGCATAGATACATCACACTGAGAGATTGGCGGATGGACTTAATTTGGTTTCCAGTGCATCTTTTGGCAGAGTCTGATTTATTTCAGAGTGATTTCAAAGAACAGAATCATATCTAATGGTGGATATGGGTTTCTGTGACTTGCAAGCTTGGGTTGGATAAACATGAGTGGCCTGCTACCTATCTTGAATAGTCAAGGGATGTGTTGTTTGATATGGTCTACCAGTTGCTGAAATATATGGACTGCATACCTGGCATCACATTACTCATTTGTGTGGCTGACAAAATGTCTCAATGGTAGCATCTGGTTTGTGACAAAATCACAAATTGTAAATTTACTGCATAATAGCATGTGAGACTTCTAGCTTCACCTGATGTTCAAAGTTTTGAGATGCCCTTCACTTCCAGAGTAATCTGAAGTAGGCTGAGGGCCTCGCAGAGCCCAAACTGATATACGTAGGCCCTTTCATATTTGTGACATATAATGAGTAATTATTTTATCAGGGTATCCGTTATCAGGATTGCTTTAATGTGCCTGATCTCAGCATCAACTTTACAGGGTCAGCAGATGGCTAGGGCCATATTCACAAGGTTGCCAAGGTGATTGATCTTGTAGTGCATGGCATTGTAGAAATCACAAAGTGTATACTGACTGGGTAACATTTGCTTTTGGTGGATAGTATTTAAGAACCAATTCTCAGAGAACTCAAAAAATACTTTGTGAAAGGGAAGCTCATCAAATTGCTCCATTTTATTAGTAAATTGGGTTAACTGAAGAAGATAAAATGATAACTCAAGAAACAGTACCTCTTCATGAGAGCACAGTTGATAAATGAACTACCAATCATTTCAACCTGGTTAATTTTTACCAGTACGTAAAACAGCAACCTGTGCACGGGCATGTTTCTGCGCGCGCGCGTTTTTGTGTGCAGATGCATGTGTCTGTGTTGGTTGAAGTTGGGGCTGGTGCGGGTGGGGGTTGGGGGGGAGGTGAGGTGGTGGTGGAATGTCATAGATCTGAGTCATGGTCAAAGTAGTCCCAACATACATTAAGCAATCTGCAGTCAGTCATCCGGTCATTTGTCATTCACTGTATTAACTCAAATGAAGCATGAGTTAGTCTATAAGCAGAGCGACAATCCATTTTTATGATGACTGAGATGAAGGCTCATGGATAGAACTACAAGACAGCATTAAGCTGGACAAAAGAAAAAGGTGAGGTGAGTATGAATGGAGATATTAGCTGACATGAAATTTGAAATTTAAAAGGCTAAAGATGGTTGAAGATGACTGAAGGTGCTGTCAGGAAATAAAGTGATATTTAGGAAAAATTAATATCAAGTTCTGACTCCTTTATAATTTTTTGGAGCACAAAAGAATTGTTAAAAATAATTTTTGGTCTATGGGCATCATAAGCAAGGCCAGTATTATTTGTTCATCTTCAGCCTGAAGTAAATGTATGAGGGGCATAAATCGGGTGGACAATCAGAGTTTCTTCCCCCCAGGGTGGAAATATCAAATATGAGAGGTTATATGTTTAAGGTGAGAAGGGTGAAGTTTGAAGGGATGTGGAAGGCAGGTTTTTAATGCAGAGGGTGGGAGATGCCTGCTGCCAGGGGAGATGGAAGAAAAAGATGTGTTCATAGAGTCTAAGAAGCATTTAAACAGACACATGAACAGACAGGGAAGAGGGGGATATAGACCATAGGATAGTGAAGGCGGCGTTTGGTATGCTTTCCTTTATTGTTCAGAGTATTGAGTACAGGAGTTGGGAGGTCATGTTGCGGCTGTACAGGCAAATAAAGCCATTTTTTTAATCAAAAAAGCTAAAACTTCAAGAATATTTCATCTCCCCCATTACTTTCTGCAGGCAACCAAAACATAGAACAGTTCAACACAGAAACAGGCCCTTCGGCCCACTGTGTCCATGCCAACCATGATGCCATTCTAAACCAGTCCCATCTGCCTGCACAGAGTCATAGAGATGTACAGCACGGAAACAGACCCTTCGGTCCAACTCATCCATGCCAACCAGATATCCCAACCCAATCTAGTCTCACCTGCCAGCACCTGGCCCATATCCCTCCAGATTCTTCCTATTCATTACTCATCCAGATGCCTTTTACATGTTGCAATTGTACTAGCCTACAACACTTCCGCTGCCAGCTCATTCTATACATGTACCTTTGAGTGAAAAAGTTGCCCCTTAGGTCTCCTTTATTTTTTTCTCCTCTCACCCTAAACCTATGCCTTTTAGTTCTGGACTCCCCCACCCCAGAGAAAAGACTTTGTCTATTTATCCTATCCATGCCCCTCATGATTTTATAAACCTCTATAAGGTCATCCCTCAGCCTCTGACGCTCCAGGGAAAACAGCTCCAGCCTGTTCAGTCTCTCCATTTGGCTCAAATCCTCCAACCCTAGCAACATCCAGAAAAGATTTACACTGGTCGTAGTCCATGTAGTACTAAAACAATAGAAAGAGATTATGGCAATGTTCAACATCCAAGAATTGTCTTAACCATCCCATTAGGTGATGCACAACAAGTTCTCTATGAATACGATGTTCGAAAGCAAGACGGAGTTCACCTAAAACAAAAACTGTGCTTGTTAATGATTGACTGACAATATGGTTCAAACATTGCAAGTTCACAAATCTTCTGGTATCACAGAGTCATAGAATCATATAGTACAGAAAAGGTGCTTTGGCCCATCAAGTCTGAACTGACAAAACCACCCTAAAGCCTCACTTTCTTGAGCCATAGCCTTTAATGTTATGACATTTCAAATGCTCTTTCAAATACGGGTAGCCTCTGGAGTGTGAACCTTTGTGGTCAAACTTCATCCGAATTCCCATCTACAAATTTGCTGATGACACCACCATTGTTGGTTGGATATCAACAATGACAAGACAGAATACAGGAAAGAGATAGAGTGCTTGGTGAAATTGTGCGAAGATAACAATCTCTCCCTCAACTCTTTAGTTGACCACTGACTTCAGGAAGTAAGGAGGGAGGCATACCACTACCTACATCAACGGATCTGAGGTGGAGATTGTTGAGAGCATCAAATTCCTAAGCGTGATGATCACCAACAATCTGTCCAGGACCACCCACATTGACATGACAGTCAAGAAGGGACAGCAATGCTTCTTCTTCCTCAGGAGGCTAAGGAAGTTCATTTGTCCAGAAGGACTCTCACCAAATTTTATAAACACATCCTTGAAAGCATTCTATCTGGATACATCATGGTTTAGTATAGCAACTGCGCTGTCCAGGACCGTAAGAAACTTCGGAAAGTTGTGAACACAGCCCAATCATGCAAGCCAACCTTCCAAGTATAGACTCTATCTATATTTCTCAATGCTTCACAAAGGCAGCTATCAAAGACACTTCCCACCACATTTATAATCTCGTCCAACCTTTTCCATCAGGCAAAAGACACAAAAGCTTAAACACACATACCAATAGGTTCAAGAGCAGCTTCTTCCCCATTGTTATTAGACTTCTGATCGGACCTCTCAAAGTTCAAATCTAATATTGATCTTGCTTTTTGTGCCTTCTTTCCAGCCATAATTTTGTATTTCATGCCCTGTTCAATCACACTGTCATCTTTGTATGTTATGATTTGCCTATACTGCATGTAAAACAAAACCTTTCACTGTACTTGGGTACACATGGCAGTAATAAATCAAGGATGTAGATTTGCTTGCTGAGCTGGAAGGTTCATTTTCAGACGTTTTGTCACTATACTAGGTAATATCTTCAGTGAGCCTCTGGACGAAGCACTGCTGATGTTTCTTGCTTTTTATGGTTTTTGTTTCTTTGGATTGGTGATGTCATTTCCTGTGGTGATGTCATTTCCTATGGTGATGTCATTTCCTGTGGTGATGTCATTTCCTGTTTTTTTCCCTCGGGGGTGGTAAATGGGGTCCAAGTCAGTGTGTTTGTTAATAGAGTTCTGGTTGAGTTACAAATCTTCTTAAAACTCGCAAGCAATAAATCAAATCAAATATGTTCCATTCCTAAGCCTGTTTGCAAGTTGTTTTCTACACATGTTGGAATACAATGCAGGATAATATAAAGTAGACATTCCTATGTACAGGAAATGTTTATATGTTAGATATTTAAAATTACAATCCTGCATGGGATTGTGTTCTAAACACAAGCATTTATAAGTCTCATGTTTGTAAACTAGGGCCCCCCCTGCACATTTTAAAGGTTGTGAGGTTTCCTGCCTCAATTACCCTCCCGGACAGTCCATCCCAGATTCCCAAAACATCATGGGTGAAAATGCTTTTCCTCCGATCTCCTCTAAACCTACTGCCTTTCAGTTTACAAATATACCCTCTGCATGCCCTTTATAACCTTATACAAATCAAACAGGTGCCATCTCAACTTTCTCCACTCTAAAGAAAACAATCCAAGCTTGTCCAATGTCTTTTCAAGCTAGAATTCTCCATCCCAGGAAACATCTTGGAGAATCTCCTCTGTAATCCCTCCAGTGCAATTGGGTCCTTCCTGGAGTGCAGCGACGAGAACCTCAAGATCTCTTTGTTCCTCTAAGCTTCCTAGTGCCCACTTTGAAGGCAGTCCATCTTGGAGAAGGGGCTCAGAGCTTGCCTACTGAAGACCCCAAACTAAGAGAAATCACTACCAGTTCTGATTGCAACCCAGAATCCAATAGTATCTCCTATCTCCTGCAGGGAAAATCAAGCCAAAAATACTTAAAAATTAAATATTAAATAGTAAATTCAAAAATTAAAATTAAATTCAAACTCAAAAATTTCAATGGGGATTTGAATTATTGCTCTAGTTCAGAAACATAATCTTGACATTAACGTATCCTGCAAGTATTTCTACTTATTCAACTTTATTTAAAACATGTGTTACTCATTAACTTATTGGTAGCTGCTGGTCTGGCTACAGCTCTCCTTGTAAATACACACACTGGACAGGATTTACTACCATCTGTTCAGGAAGTGGTGGAGGCTGGTACAATTACAACATTCAAGAGGCATGTGGATGGGTACATGAATAGGAAGAGTTTAGTGGGATATGGGCCAAATGCTGACAAATGAGATTAGATTAATTTAGGATATCTGATCAGCATAGATGAGTTGGACCAAAGGGTCTGTTCCTGTGCTGTACATCTCTATGACTCTAAGCACCTTTTGACACTAAACAGTATTTGCTTTCCTTTAATAAAGACATAGGGGGTCTGAGGGAATACAATTTTGTCTAAGACTGTCAAGTAGCAAAAACTACTCACAATGACCCAGATGCACCAACTTCAACTGAGAACAAAACGCAACTTTGAAATAATCCACTGCTTCCATGTTCCATGACTGAAACTAAAATACTTTCAAGTCAACATTACTGTGCTATCAAGTCACTGACTTTGTGAACAGATTATCTGTGGTTGGCTCTTTTTTAAACTCATTCTTGCAGACATACATAAACACATTCAAACAATGATCCCAACCTTTTGAGCCACATAGTTCTTAATGTGCAACAACACAGAAGTGAAATCTTTGTTAGCCCTTTGTGAACTACAGGTGAAGTTTCACCCTTGTAAGAATCACAGACATTGGCCATGAAATTGTACTCCAACCTCAACTTATAGTTGAGTTTTTAAAATGATTATCTTGCTTTTCCTAGTTTATCTCACTCTCGATGTGCTTGTGTCATACTTCACATCTGAGATGTCAACTAGTAGGCTGATGCCAAGATCATTGCCAATGTCAATTCTGGCAAAGTAGCAGTTCTGTACAATGTAGGGAATCATGGCAGCATTCAGTCACTAAATCAATGCACAAAAATTCTTGTGAAATTGCTGCAATTGCCTTTTAATAAACCCAAGCCCAAGAAAGCTATGTTCCACATGATTTGTCCAAAAAAAAAGAGGATCTATGAAACAAAGGTAATATTTCACTTTCAGGATGATGGTGAGGGTCAGTACTAATTCTTCTCATACAGGTTTGAGAATTAGGCAGGAAGAAATTGCAAATCTCAAACTCAGCTTCAAAACAAGCTCAGTCAAGGTCACAATAAGCAAAGCTTTGGCATGCCATTTCAGTCAGGTTGTCAATTATGCTTTTTTATCCATCTTCCTGATGTGTTTACAATTGATTTGCATTCCAACCAAAATGGTCTGCTCAGAACTACTCCATTAAAACAAAGATTTGCTCACTACATGATCATCAATTCCTTATTTTGTAAGAGCAGTAAGTAGAACTTAAATTGGATTGTTTAATCTTGATTTTCCTTGATTGAAGGAAATCTGACGTATAACAGAGACAATTCTAATCACTCTTATGGCAGCTGCACATTCCCATTAAGACTCAGTGGCACTGATTCCTTGCTTCTGAATTTGGTGTATTACAACAGGGTGCAATTCAAAAAAGTAGTCCATTAGCCAGGAAGTGCTTTGAGACATTTGGTAGTCATGAAAAGTACTTTACAATTGTCAATCTTGCTTTTTCCTTTTTTGCTCTATAATCTCATCAATGTCACATACCTGCCGCTGACATCCCTGCTAAAGCCTTTATGAATTTTGCACTCCAGGTATTATAGATTTGAAATCTAACAGACCTACTTGGGGAGCAGATCTCCGGATGTCAAAGTCGCAGGATTGGAGTTCAGCATTTGCTGGTACTGCTATGAATAGAAGTGTGTACTGACATTTTAGTGAATAAACTAAAACCCACCTTATGTTTTGTACAGAAGTGGTTCCACATCCATTCACTTTTTCAAAGCAACATTGTTAGAACCAGAAAGTAGATTCACTATCTTTTCTAAAACAATGGTATCCTCCCAGGTGTTTTAAAATACTTCTTAAAAGGCACTCTTTTGTTGTGATAAGTTTATGGTTCAATTACTTCCTTATTTGTATGAGAGATGTTGGAAGATTTGTGCTACTCAGCGTGAGTTATTTTTATTCATAAGTAACTCAGAATAGTCTTGGCACTGGTTGTTCTAAGCAAGTGATCAGCCATTGTTCAATGCCAGCATTTCCAGCTCAGATTTGGAAGGATGTGGGGTTCGTGACCCATTCCAGACTCCCAAGGACAAATTCTAGGTTAACAGTTGGTTATCTTTTGGATGAAATGTTAAACTGACACAACTACTGTATATGCTCTCCTAGGTGGATGTAGAGGTTCAATGCCAATCATTTGAAGGAGTGTGTCCTGGACAATGCTTCTCCATTAACTCATATCAATAGATGGATTAGCTGCTAATTTATCTTGTACTATTTGGGTGACTTGTTTGTGCTGTCAAGTTTGCTCTACAAAGTGTAATTAATGCTCATGAAGGCAATACATTTCTTTGAAAACTCTTAAGGACATCAGTTCTGAAGAAGGGTCACTGGACCTGAAATGTTAACTCTGCTTTCTCTCCACAGATGCTGCAGATCTGCTGAGATTCTTCAGCAATTTCGCTGTTTGTTTCAGAGGAGTCAATCATGGTTATATAAATGGAAGTCTTTTGGTTTCACCATGATCAGAGATGACAGCAGAATTGTAACAATGAGTATTTGCTCTCAATGAGTATTTTAATGAGAACTGTCCTTGATCCAATCATGATTAAGGCTAATTGAGCAGTCAGCTTTACAATGATCATACCTTCAAGTTCTGAGAACAATTTTCCCTCTATAAGCAAGAAAACACAATTAGTATTTATTTTGATGTGACTTTGGGTGATTTGTACTTCACACTTCTGCAATCCCAGCTGGAAAACTCTCTTACATGGTAACAGTGACTTGCCTGCAGGCCACGGCTGAGGTCACAAACTGTATAATTTTGAACTCATCCCACACTTGTCATTGTCACTTGTCATTAAATTATCTCAAGATCAGGGAATTATTTGCGAACTTTAAGTGCAGTGAATAAAATATTTTTCCTGTCTCTGATCTGGTTCCACTATTGTCACCATGAAATGACACTGTAAATATTAGTTTACAAATAGGTAAAAGTGCTGTAATGTAATCAAAATAAAGCTCTGCTCAGATTGCATCTGAAGTCCTGCATTCAGTTCCAAGTACTAACTACTGGAAGGATAAACTGACCTTGGACAGGATGCAGCTCAGATATCTCACAATCAAATCACAGTTAAAAGGGTTAAATGATAAAAAGACGCGGCTTAGTCTTTGCTTGTATTCCCTTCAGTTCATAAGGTTTAGGGATGGCATAAATCAGTTGCTTTAGATGATTAGAGGATTTCATTGGGTAGACAGAAACCATTTTCAACAGTTGAAAAATCCAGAACAGGGCGACATAAGTTCAAAATATAATTAGGCCCATCAGGGGTGATATCAAGAAGGACATTTTCACAAAGAGGAAATCTAGAACTCCCCACAATAAAAGCTATTAAAACTGGGAGCAATAAAAGACTTCAGGCTGAGATTGATACATTTTTGTTAAGAAAGGCACAAGAAATGAAAGTATGTGGAGCTGAAGTATAAATCAACCACTATCTAATAGAATAGCACAACAGACTCAAGGGGTTGATTGGCTTCCTGCTCCTAACCCCATTAAATTAGCTAGGTCAGTACTCACTTGAAATAACACATAAATTTTCATGCAAGAGCATTAAACATTCAAATGCTAATATTTGCAGAGTACAATTAAAAGGCTGATGAGCAGAAACTTGCTTTGAGAAGTCAGAGGAATTAATGCCAAAAGTCACACGAATAGCTTGAGTTCTCCATTAAAGTCTTTGAAAAGGTGATTATAAATAAACTGACATAGCACCCATTCACTCTATCACAACCATCTTTGCAGTTCTCCTGATAGTCTGACATTTCCTAAAGCAAGACTGTGTGGGATATTGATTCCTTGCAAGTAGGTCCTTATGCAATCTTTAAAGCTTTTGTCAGGTTTCTACTTCCAGAGCTGTAACACTCCTATTTATTAATAGCCGATTATTTCCAACAGCTCCATGAACTGCAAAGGGAAAGAACTGAAGAAGAATCATTGAATCTAAAATTAATGTGGGACATTCTGAAATAGAACTTACAAATATGATTGGGTTAAACTGTTGAGACTGAGGTTGTAACTCTTTAAAGGTTGTACCACCTCAGAACATTGATCTTTTTAAACAAAAGTATGCTCATCCCATTGTTTGTATATGGCAATGATTATACTTATAAAGTAAGGTGACATGTTTTGTTTACCAGAAAATATCAGCTTCTGTTCCTGTTATTTGACCTTTTTGGTGGTGCACTGTTTAAGTCATAGATTATTATCTACTCAATTTTTTTGACATAACTACTTCACTTTTCTTCCAATACTGGAAGACAAGGAAAATGTTATTTTCCAGCATGGGGTCTCCTGACATTTAATTCTATTTTTGTTTGCAAAATAGAACATAATTAATGAAAAATATTTTCTTGAAAAAAAAAGGACTTCATGATTCACAACGTTATTCCTGTGGCTTCCATGTCAGCTTTTATCTTGAATCTGATCAACTCAAGATATTCTGGGTTCAAACCATTTTATATAATCAACCTTTCTTTACTTTACTCAGGTGCATATCAAGGTCCTGAAGTCATACAAATATCTGGTTCATGTTATTCAAGGAAACAAAGCTAACTGCAGAATGAATAGGAATCTGTAGTAATATTAACACCACAGTAATAAAGGTTTGTGATAGCTGCAGGTGCTTGTATACAAAGAGAATTCTGCACCCAAGTTGGGTTTTCATGCAGATGATACAAGTCTCTGCTGGCATCTCTGATTTTTCCCCTGTGCATAGAGATTTCGAACAGTTGAGATTTACTCACCTGGATTAGTACAGCACCTGGATATTTAAGGTCTGCATCCTGGTGCTCTTCCAGAGGATGTGTAACAAAACAATGGTACAGAAATGTGAAACGGACCAAAAACAGAAATGTCTGGAAAGGCTCAGCTCTAGCAGCATTGATGAAGAGAAATCAGAGTTGATGTTTCGGGTCCAGTGACTCTTCCTCAGAACTGTGAAATGGGAATGGACAAGTTCACAAATTATTTCAGCAAGCATTTCTTCACAGTCAGCTAGTCTGGGCTCAGTGGGGATCACTCTGGGGCAAATGGGTTCTAGCTCTGCTTCAAAGATGATCAAGCTTGATATTCTTAAACGGCATTGAAGAGCACTGCACCAAAGGGCCATCTATTAGATGAGATATTAAGCTGAGATGTCATCTGCCTTCTTACCTGAACATAAACCGTCCTACAAATTATCCTTCTTTATGGGCATTTAAACGGGCATTGGATAGGCATATGGAGGATAGTGGGCTTGGATCGGCGCAACATCGAGGGCCAAAGGGCCTGTACTGCACTGTATTTTTCTATGTTTTATGTTCTAAGAGTTAGAACCAATGTTGCTAAAAAGAGAAATTTGGTAATTTGCAGCTTGCGACGTGTTCCTGTGTGCAGAGTGGCTGCTGCATTTTTCTGTACTAAATAAGTAACTACAGGTCGCAACTAATTCATGTCAACTATTGTTCGTTTAATAGCACACTTATCTCTAAATCACAAGGCCTGGGATCAAGTTGCACTTCAGGGCCTGAGCTTAAAAACCAAAGCTGGATGCTCCAGTGTAGTATTGAGGGATCACTGCATTGTCAGATGAGTCCTCTCTCATACAAGATCCTAGATTTCACCGGCCTGACCAGGTAGATGCCAATATTCAGAAAAACAGAGAATGCTCCTGATGTCCTGGTCAATAATTAATACCACAGCATCAGATTATTTGGTTACCATCACATTGCTGTTGGTGAGAGTTTACTTTGTGCAAATTAACTAATGTGCTTCCTCAATTACAACAATGACCAAGCTTCAAAAAATATTTCTTTGGCTATAGAGTACGTCTATTTTAAAAAGCCACTGGGATTTTCTTTTGTTTTCTTTATCTTCCTACCTGAAGAGATCAAGGTTAATTCTTCTGCTACCATGTTTAACAAACCAACATATGTTGAATTAGGCAGCAAAACCTTTTCAGAGATTCACAAAGGTTTTATTGTAAATCTATAATTTGGCACAAAGACTGGTATTCACCTTTTCCTTCTGAACCTTTTCTAGGAACCAGATCCTCACTGGGGCAGAACGCAGCTTCCTTGTTAAAAATTTTTCTTTCTTGGAATGAGGATATTGCTGGCTTCTCTGGCATTTAACTTAATTTTTCTAATTTCTCAGAGGGCAATTAACAGTCATCTACACTGCTCTAGATCTGGGGTCACATGTAGGCCAGAACTGTGCAGATGGCAGATTTTCTACTTCAGGTGACAATTGACAATGTTGACCATTATACTAGGTTTTTATTAATTCAAATTTCACAATTTATTTTTAACCCAGCAACTCCTCACCAACTGTCACTGGAGAATGCCCCCTGGAATGGCATTGTTCGGACATTTAGCTACCCAGCACCTGGCCTTCCCAAGGACATAGGATTCAGAGGGCAGCCTTAATTGGACCAAGATGTGAAGGCAGCAGCATCCCCATTGCACGCTCTCTCCAGCCTGATTAAATTTCTCCAAACACATTGCTGAAAGGGAGTAGGGAGCATTGAATTCTGTCCAATGTGTTGGATTATAAGGATCTACACTGAATTTTAATGAAGATCAATTCATCTCTATCAACTCTGCAATTGCTTTGAATTGGTATCAAGATAGCAAAGAGTATAATCTGGTTATTTTTTTCAGTCTGTGCAGCAGTTTTATGAGACTGAGGCATGGTAGGCAGAATTGTGTGTGAAGATTTCATCAGTCATTTAGTGTGTAGAGTCTTAAAACTCCATAGGAGGTTAGCAACTAACTCTTATTGTATTTTAAAACAGAGACAGTGAAGCAACAGCACAGGTTAGTTGGTAGCATGTTTGCCTCCAAGGCAGAGGGGTGCAGTTTGAATTCAGCTCCACAAGCTCCATAATCAAAACTGTCAGTCCAGTGAACTTTCAGGACAATGGTACCATGAATCAGATTCGAACGGCAGTCCTTTTTGCTTATTAGAGTGGATACTATTGCGTCTCTGGAAGGTGACGAGAATTGGTCGAGTCCCACTACTCCATGAGCTGCACCAAAAGTGTAAATGTCTTATTTACTCACCAAAATAATGAAATAAATAAAAAGGAAAACAGTGGATGCTGCGGATCTGAAACAAAATGCTGGATAAACTCAGTAGGTCTGGCAGCAATGTGTTGGACAGAGAGGAAACAGGGTTAACGTTATGAATCTAGTTACCCTTTGTCAGAACTCAGTTGTGTTTCGTCATTCAAGATCACATTTCAAGATCACTGAATCTAGAATTGCCAGTAAATCTTTCAGCATAACACATGAAGGGGTCAAGCAGGAAAAGACTGGTAGATCCACCAAACCTGACTCATACCCATTAATTCTGGGACATTGTACAAGCCACTTATTGCCTTCTGGAATCTCTCCTAAATTCCCTCCCACCATCCAATCACCAATCACCCCTGTCCCCCAGTGCTTTGCAATTTACTGGGAAAAAGAACAATCCAGGTAGTGATGAAGAAAAGACACTGGCAAACTTCCCTTTGACCCCTGTTGGTGATTGAACCCACTCAGGATATTATGATTGTTAAAGCAAAGGTCACATTTAAGCAATGTTTGCCACATTTTCTTCTACTTTCAACCCAGACACTCGATGGGCAAACACTAACTGAAGCAATAAAGAAACGAAAATGTCAATCTAAACCTTCCCTTTAAGACCATTGACAACGTGTAGCATTACCAATTAAAATTCTCTCTTTCTTTTGATGGTTTGCAGTGGAGAAAGAGAAGTTTTGTTCAGCTGCTGCTGTTAAATAAGCTGTTAGCAGCAATGATCCATTTTTTAAATGAATAAATGATACCCAACTTCAGGCGAGGCACAGATGCCCTGTTAAATGTGATGTTGCAAATGCTTGAAGTTGGGTTGCGCCATTAGCTTTGCAAAGACAACATTCAAACCTGACTGAATCACTCTCATGTGCATTAGTGTCTTGATGTTGCTGTAACTACATAGTAAATATAAATTTTAACTAATGCAGATCTCTGGTGCCAATAATTAGCAGCATAAATATCCTTTTAATGATGTAGCAATTGTTAATTACTGTCAAGCAACCTTTCTGGTACAAAAATTAACCATTAATATTGTAGAGTCTCATTCTTTCAGGATTTTAATTTTTCAGGTAGGCTTTTAAGAAAAAAAACAAAACAGTAAGCTTTTTAAATTTTGTGTTTCTTTTGTCTGTTCCCCCTCCCCCCACAGTTAAATATTTCCCTTTCTTTACCAGACATTGAAGTGAGAGAAAGTGAGGGCTGCAGATGCTGGAGATCAGAGCTAAAAATGTGTTGCTGGAAAAGCGCAGCAGGTCAGGCAGCATCCAAGGAACAGGAGAAAAGAAGGGCTTATGCCCGAAACGTCGATTCTCCTGTTCCTTGGATGCTGCCTGACCTGCTGCGCTTTTCCAGCAACACATTTTCAGCTCAGACATTGAAGTGACCCACTTTTATTCCTCTCAGTTCTTCCATAGTTTATTTTCTATCTCTTACATCTAGTTGGTTATTGAACTACTCAGTTGCTTCCCTGTTCACTCAGGTACATCTCAGAGACCACTTTACTCACTGTGCTGTTATAGACTTGAACTTCAAAGCAACTTTAAAGGCAAATTACTTTGAAGTGATGGGTGTGGAATTAGGCAAACCTACAGGTGTCATTCAATGTCTTACTGTAGCAAAACGCAATAGCAATAGCAACAGCAATGTAGCGTGGTTATTCCCTTTCACTGATATACAGTCAATTGCCTGATCTTATAGAGTCATAGAGATAGTTAAAGTTCACACAAATTAGAGTCCAACAGTTTTATTTGAATGTAAAGCTTCAGGAGCGCTGCCTCTTTGTCAATGTGTCTGAGCTGAGATGTCACTTTTTTTTTTATAAAACCTAAAGTAATCTCAGGAATGTGACTTGAAAGAAGTTCTGGGGTTTACATATTTGTAAATTGAAACCTGCGACCCATTCTAAGTGATTAAAGACTTAACAGCAATCTCAGTTTGTTCAATACTTTACATCAGTTGTTTGACACTTTGATTTTTTACTATAAATTGTGTCCTATGATCCTGCCACACTAACTACCTGATGAAGGAACAGCGCTTCAAAAACTTTACTTCCAAATAAACTGTTGGACTATCACCTAGTGTTGTGTGATTTTAAGCTTTGTCCACCCCAGTTTAACACTGGCACCTCCAAATCAGTCATAGAGATGTACAGCACAGAAACAGACCCATCAATCCAACTTGGGCATACCGACCAGGTAACCTAAATTAGTCTAATCCTATTTACCAGCACTTGGCCCAGGTCCCTCTAAACCCTTCTTATTCGTATATCTATCTGGATGCCTTTTCAATGTAATTGTAACAGCCTCCACTGTTTCCTCTAGCAGCTCATTCCATACACGCATCATCCTCTGCATGAACAAGTTGCCCTTGATGTCCCTTTTAAGTCTTTCCCCTCTCACCTTAAACCTATACCCTCTAGTTCTGGATTCCCCCACCCCAGGGAAAAGCCTTGTCTATTTACCCTATCCATGCCTGCCTGATTTTATAAACTTCCATAAGATTACCCCTCAGCCTCTGACACTCCAGGGAAATTAGCCTCAGCCTATTCAGCCTCTTCCTATACCTCAAACCCTCCAACCCTGGCAGCATCTTTGTACATCTTTTCTGAACCTTTTCAAGTTTCATAATATCCTTCCTATAGGAGAGAGACCAGAATTGCACACAGTATTCCAAAAATGGCCTAACCAGTCCTGTATAACTGCAACATGACCTCCGAACTCCTACACTCAATACACTGACCAATAAAGGACAGCATACCAAACGCCACCTTCACTATCGTATCTACGTGCAACTCTACTTTCAAGGAGATACGAACCTGCACTCCAAGGTCTCTTTGTTCAGCAACACCCCCCAGGACCTTACCATTAAATTTATAAGTCCTGCTCTGATTTGCCTTTCCAAAATGCAGCACCTCACATTTATCCAAATTAAACTCCATCTGCCACTCCTCAGCCCATTAGTCCTTCTGATCAAGATTCCGTTGTACTCTGAGGTAACCTTCTTTGCTGTCCACTACACCTTCAATTTTGGTGTCATCTGCAAACACACTAACGCTACCATGATGAAATTTTTATTCTAACATAAATGCAATGCTGCCTAAATCACAAAACAAAGCTCGTTTAGAAATAAGACAACATGCTGCACAGTAATACAGTTTTCCCCAGACATTTGTGCGTAACCAGTGCCTAATTCCTTATGTGAAATTAGGTGCTGATCCAGAATAAATAATCTTTTTGCCTGACCATTTTACTAATTAATGATTGGCTTATGTGGATTCAACCACATATACTGAGAATGATGTAGAAATTTGTGAAATGGCTAGGTTATTATTTCAACATAGGGTACGGGATACAATAGCTCCGCGAGTCACTGTTAGGGTCTGAAAAAGGAACTTTTATCTAACATGCCACTATGATCAGTCTACCTGGATATGATAGTAATGAAGGGATAGGGTCATGGTTTAGCTAGGGTAACGCTCATTGAAGCTTGTCCCACTTAATATCAGGATGGGTGTGAGTGATGTAATACTGGAGTCCTGAGATTGACCTGCTGTCAATTATAAACTGATCAAGTTATGGAGGAGAGCTGCTAAGTCCAAGTTTGAAACTCCCATTGTTTATATTAAAGAAAGTACATATTTCAGGTAGCAATAGTGCTCGATTCCATTCATCATCTGCTGGAATTCAAATTAATGATGAATAAGATTTAAGGGATTTCACAGTCAGAGACTTTCAATTGAGTGGAGCACATACTCAGTATTGTACACAGATTAAGTTTCAGACAGGTTTTAGACATTGTAAAAGGTAATGGTAAAATCACCAATGTCCATCTAGACCATAGGATAGGGCTCCCATTATGGCAGATGACTGATGGTGGTTTAACCTGAGGGTCACCACATCTCATGGGAGGGGAGATGTTGAGGAGGAGAGTCCTTTATGGTAACCTCAGAAATTAAACCCATGCTGTTGACACCATGCTACATTGCAAGCTAGCCATCCAGCCAATTGAACTAAACTGCTAAGCCACTTATAGCATGTGCCTGTCAATCTTATATACATATTTATAAAGAGTACATTGATGAATAAGACAGTTTAACAGACAAAACTTGCTTATCAATGTGTCTTGTTATGCCATAGACCGCAGAGATGGAAATGTTCTTTACCACATTTATAAATTTGCAAACCAAAAAGACAGTCATTTTGATGCATTCATGTCTGCAACCCAACAAATTGGGCAGGAACTCCTATGTCCTGGTATTCTGTAAAAATGAGTGGTCACACTATCAGAAGAAACACAAGTAAGAGGAGGAATGGGAACAGTGGAAAGCCAGTTAGCTGCTCCGACTGTGGAGTTGAACTTACTTTCCCCATAATCTTTAAAGCCCCTGCAGATCAAAACATCTGTCTAACCAAGCCAGAATACATTCAATGACTTTGGTATAGTGGATTGAAAAGACTAACAACTCAGAAGACATTTCTCTTATTTCTGTCTTAAGGAGCAGACCTCTCATTTTGAAACATTAACCCCTAGCTTTAATTACACTCTGCAATAAAGGCCTAGACTCCATTTGCCGATAAATCGAAAGTATTAACATGAGTTTATGTTGAAGGACATTCAGAAGCCTCTGTACCAAAGCATCTCCATTTAATATTCTGCTGCTACATTATTCCCATCAAAGTGGACAACCTCATATTTTTCTACAATGCAATCTATCTGTCAAGATTTTACTTTTTCACTTACCTATATCCCATCACAGGGTATGTCGTCTTTATAATTTGCTTTCCACCTATCTTCATATCATCACAAATTTGGCTGTTATGGACTCTGTCCCTTCATCTAAATCTTTTATACTAATTTACTGATTCTTCTTATACTCTCCTGTCCTTCTTGTAATATCCTTGAAAAAAACTATCAAGAGATTTGATCAAGACTCCAAACAAAGCTATCTTCTCCTTCCACAAAGAGCTTATGAAATGTAACAAGAAATTAGATGAAACACTTATTTCATAATATTATTTGTTGAAGTTTTCAATGCTTCGCAAGAACGGCCCTGGGAATGAAAAACTTAACATATGAAGAACATTGGAGGACTCTAGGTGAAATTTAGAAGGATGAGGGGGAATCTAATTGAAATATACAGAATACTGAATGGCCTGGACAGAGTGGATGTTGTGAAGACATTTCCATTGGTAGGAGAGACTCGGATCAGAGGACACAGCCTCAGAGTAAAGGGAAGGTGATTTAGAATGGAGATAAGAAGAAACTCCTTCAGCCAGACAGTGGTGAATCTGTGGAATTCATTGCCACAGAAGGCTGTGGAGGCCAGGTCAATGAGTATATTTAAGACTGTGATAGGTTCTTCAGTATCAAGGGATCAAGGGTTCCGGGGAGAAAGCAGGGGAATGTGGTTGAGAAATTTATCACCCATGATTGAGTGGCAGAGCAGACTTGATGGGCTGAATGGCCTAATTTCTGCTCCCATGTCTTATGGTCTTCAAAGATAGAGGAAAAACGGAAAATTTCAAATGATGATGCCATCAGCTTCCACCATTGTTTGGTGAGGATGGGATGAGTGAGTGCACTTCTGTCCTATTGTTTCAGACATGTCAATACTATTTCAAATGTGGCTCATCCATTGCTTTGGGATTGCTTATTATCTCTGACTGAAACATTTACATCACTTGCAGTCTCACTACCTTCACTAAGAATTAGCAGGCATTCATATCACTTGTGGACATTGCTTCACTGCACATGGCCACTTTCCTTTGTTGAATATCTCGATGAAGATAGCTGCACTGTTTGATGCCATACAATTGAACACACTTTGTTTTGAACTTCCAGTGCTAAATTCTCTACATTGCTGTCAGCTTGAACTTTAGGCCACATCGGTTTCTAATAACTGGTGACACTGGCACCATAATTTTGGCATCTTTCACATTAACGGACCTACGTTTTCCCATCAGATATACTTTAATGAAGGACAGTAAAAGATTTGCACTTAAATTATGCCTTACTATGTTTGAAGAAAGTCACCAAACCGTACAATAATTGGCAAGTTCTTGTGAAGGCAGTCATGGCAGATATTTTACACATGAACCTTACAAACCAATATTAGTTGAAAAATAAAGTAATTTATTTTCAACAGTTTTGGGTGCAGAAAAAATATTGGTCAGGACATCAGAAGCCCCTATTTCTCCAAATATTACCATAGACTTAACTTCCAGCAGTCAGATAAGACTCTGCTTTTACACTCCATTCTAAGGATATCATCTCTTAGCTTAAGGTTCAACATTCTGTTCTGGTTCATAGTAATGCCACTTTAGGCTCAAAAGTATTCCTATTGTTCTAGTAGGTGCTGGAGTGAGTGTTTTCTCTTATCAGCGTACATTTCATGAGAGGTTTCTGCTACAGCAAATAATTCTTACATGTCTATGAATTGAGAGTTTCATGCTAATTTGGGTACTGAGTGTGAAGGGATTGAGATGAAGATTAATGAAAACTTGGGGTTCAACTGATCATCCCATTGCATCCTAGGAATGAGAGTCTTCCCACACAAATGGTGCATCAAAGGCTTGAGCCACTATTCTGTCCAGCACAGGCTTGTCTTATTAAAACTAGAGTTCTAGTTCTGGAGACACATTTGCTTCCTCAGATTTTTCTCTACTGTCAGCACTTTTTTGTACTATATGAAATCCTCCCCCAAAACCCATCTCCTATTTTCATCTCATTTTGGCTTATGGTGTCCCTGGATGTTCAGTGTTATGGACCAGGCCCTCAAAACCTTCTAAGAAAGTAGCCTAGACCCTAATTTTGCGAGTTGTTTTAAGCAGGTGTATCACCAGGAGTGATACAGCTGGCCCAACCAGTTTTAAACAAAACTGGCCCCAACCAGTTTTAAACAAAACAGAATTTATTTGTAAGATTACTGAAAGAAATACAAATGAAAGAAAACAGAAGGTAGAATAACTTAACCTATCCGAAAACCCAACAGATTACCCCAACTAAACAAAGCTGATCAATACTTGCAACAATCCCCATAAACACCCCTTTGCAAAAAAAAGGAAAAACCCAACACAGGTTCTTACAGGAGAGATGTCAGAGAGAGGAAGAATCAGCATGGACCAGCTTCTTTGGGTCCAGCAGCTTCACAACTGACTACTTGCTAAAACCAAACCAAACCAGAGGAAAAGCTGAGATTGGAGAACTGGCCGCTCCCCTTTCATTGTACAAGTGCTTTTTGTAAATTTGAAAGCCTTTTTCCTCAGGCAGTATATGTTGGCTATAATCAAATTGGCCCCAAACCCCTTCAAACTTAGACACGTACTTTATGACTGCTCTGAGAAAACAAACAAGGACAACATAACCTTGTAAAAGGAGCAGCTTCATCACTTCAATACTATAGCCAAAACAGCATTACCTTTACACTAAAATAAAGAGGCAGTGTTGCTGGAATGTTCAGTCACAAAACACAGACAAAATCAAACTTGGCCAAATAGTCACACGATCAGAAAGAACTTTGGCAGTTGCCTCCTCCCACTTATATCCCACCTACCGCCACACTGATCCTGTTAACTCAGCACAAATCATTGAATTGAGGACCTTCTGGGTCTTCATGGCTCAATACCACATCATTTGCCCTAAAGCCATCAAGTAGCTTTCACAACAACATCTTAACAGGACATTAATCATTCAGAATAAAATCCATAATTAATCATATGAGCAAAATAATGTTTGAAAATCAAGTGTAGAAACACAGAATGACCTAAGACTAGATCAAGTGAATTGCTGGCATTCATTACAAAACTTTACCAATAGCAAGCCAATCGTCTGTAAAATGGTGGAACAGTAAATGACAGATTGAAGGGATTTCACCAAAGAGTATGTAGTTGGTTAATAAGTGTGGTCTATTTCTGTCTTGTTTGAAACAAAGAAAACAGTCTGGCATCTCAGCTGGAAGAGTGGAGTCACTTTGTCAGAAGGAAGCCAAGGCACAGCTCAGTCCTGCAAAGGAAAGATTCTGTAAGTGACAGTTCCTACAATATTAAGCTTCTCTGCCCATAGGATTATTTCGATTTGGTTGTTGGAGGCTTATTGTTTTGCAATCCTTTATATTTTTAATTATAGTTTTTATAAGGGTTAATGATATTCCCAGTCTGATGCGATTGCCCCATTTATGCTTGTGGAATGGATTGCACAGCACTACAGGAACAACTGTTCTTCTTGAATATTTCAAGTCACTATTAGAACCCAAATTTTGACATCTGCAATAAAGCAATGCACGAGACAGTGACCTCGATGAAGGCTGTACTGAGAAATGTAGCTATCTCTGCAGTGAGAACCTCAACACTCTCCAGCTGTCTGGACTACAGCACATTTAATTTGAGTTTACAGTAATCAGAGGGAGTGATGTCATTAAACTGTCCTAGTCACCAATCACATGAAAGGATTCTAAGACAGCAAACCAGGAAGGGAATTGGTTATTCGACCAATGATGAAATCATACTTTTAAAGATTTTACAGAAACAGAGACAAAGATTAATACATTTATGAGATTAAGGTAGAAGCTAACATGCCACGAACAGATTTTAAAAGTTTAGTTTGAACAAGCCAGTAAATAATGATAATGAAGATCTTAGAATCCCTACAGTGTGGAAACAGGCCCTTCGGCTCAACAAGTCCACACTGACCCTCCAAAGACGAACCTACCCAGACCCACCTCCCTAGCCCATTATCCTTATTTTCCCCTGCTGTTGCAACTAACTTATACCATCCCTGGACACTATGGGCAATTTAGCATGGCCAATTCACCTAAACCACGCATCTTTGGATTGTGGGAGGAAGCTGGAGCACTTGGAGCAAACCCACACAGACACAGGGAAAATGTGCATACTCCCCGCAGTCGGCCAAGGCTGGAATCGAACCCGGGTCCCCAGCGCTGTGAGGCAGTAGTGCTAACCACTGACCCACCCTGCTGCCCCTCACTGAGCCACCCTGCTGCCTAAGATACTTAACAACATTCCACAAATTTAAAAAAAAGATCTTTTTCAGGACCCAGTTATTCAGATATGTATTACTTAGACTGCTGCTAAAAAGCCCTGGCATACCTTACTGAACAAGGTGTGAGTTTTGACAGGGTTTCCAAAAACAACGGAAGATTGGGAAAGTGCATCTTCAGATCTGCTGATTTTGCTGATGTCTGACTCTGGAGGGCGTGAGGAGGATGACAGCATATTCCACAGTTGATAGAGCAGTGAATGACAGACTATATTATTGGGGTTTTTGTGCTAAATCCTGAAGTTGCAGTCAGGTTAGTGGGATGATGCTGGTGGATGCTGACAGTTCATGAGCTGTTCATTTAAACATTCACTAACCGAGTGTGTTGGATGCTGTAACACGGAGTAAATTTGAGGAAGCGATAAACAGATTTTTAATTAGTAATGAGTTTAAGTGTTATGAAAAGCTGGCAGGAAAGTGGAGTTGAGGCCGAGATGAGATCAGTCATGACCATATCAAACAGTGATGCAGGCTCAAGGGGCTGAATTGCCCACTCCTGCTCCTAGTTCTTAGGTTTTTAACTCATATACAGCACATCTTTCAATCTGAATAAATCTAATAAGTGAAGAAATTTCTATCTAAAACATTCCTACTCATTGAATCACATACTGGGTCCTAAATAAATTTGACACTAATACAAAATCATTGCCTTTTCCACCCATTCACTTCTTTCCACAGAACAGACATTAGTAATTTTATCATAATTATGATCGGTGGACTGCTACCCACATTTATGTCGGTCTGACACTACATCTATTTCAGCACAAGAATATACCTTCACTCCCCAGCCCCTCGGTGATTACAGCAGACATAATCTTAGTAAAAGGATTAGTGTGTCACTATATCCTTTAAGGCTGTTTTAGAGTCACGCTCTGACAATATCATCATCACTTTCCTCAGAGATAAAGGCCCAAGCTTCACTGACATTTCAACACCCAAGCTAACCAACTGAATCCAGGCACTGCTGTTTCACTTCAGCCAGTTTGTCACACTTACCCAGTAAGACTCACATTTGTCATGGTGAACCCCAGTCACATCTGTTGCTTGTTTAGCTTCTCAATTTAAAAAAGTAGGAACGACACTAAAAGATTAGCTGTTGTGGAATATCAGTAATTCACTGTGGAGCTATTGTCAGCCCTCAAATTACACTTGTACATGGACGGAAGTTTCCTTGCTGAGCTGGAAGGTTTGTTTTCAGTGGTTTCATCACCCATACTAGGTAACATCATCAGTGAGCCTCCAGTGGAGTACTGGTGGTATGGCCCACTTTTTGTTTATGCGTTTAGGTTTCATTGGGTTGGTGATGTCATTTCCTGTTCTTTTCCTCAGGGATGGTAAATGGGATCCAAGTCAATGTGTTTGTTAGTAGAGTTCCAGTTGGAATGCCATGCTTCTAGGAATTCTTCTGCATCTCTCTTTTTGGCTTGTCCTAGGATGGACGTGTTGTCCCAGTCAAAGAGGGACTGGGTACCTAATGAACACAGTCCAGTGATATCTCAGCAACAAACCCAAACAAGTAGACAAATGTGTCCAGAAACCATAGCCACTCACCCCTACATCAAAGACACCTCAGAAATGACTGCCAGATTATATAGACCTTTTGGCATCATGGTAGCCCACAAACCCACCAACACACTAAAACAGCAGTTAATGAACTGGAAAGACCCTATAAAGACAACAAGCAAAACTAATGTAATTTACAAAATACCTTGCAAGAACTATAACAAACACTACACTGGACAAACAGGTAGAAAACTAGCCACCAGGATACATGAACATCAACTAGCCACAAAAAGACAGGACCCACTCTCACTAGTATCTTTATATACAGATGAAAAAAGACACCACTTCAACTGGGACAACACGTCCATTCTAGGACAAGACAATAGATTGGCATTTCAACCGGAACTCTATCAACAAACACATTGACTCGGAACCCATCTACCACCCCTGAGAAAAAGAACAGGAAATGACGTCACCAACCCAAAGAAACCTAAACACATAACTAAAAAGCAGGCCATACCACCAGTGCTTCACTGGAGGCTCACTGATTATATTACGTAGTATGGTGATGAAACCGCTGAAAACAAACCTTCCAGCTCAGCAAGCAAACTTACATCTCGAACCTCAACCTGAGTTACAAATCTTCTCAAAACTCGCTCTCATTTGTACATATTTAATAAGCAACAGTTTGGAGAATGTACTTCATGGGGGCAGATGGGAATTGAACTGGGGTCTCCTGGTCCAGAGGCAGGGACACTGCCATGGTGTCACAAAACTATTCATTGTACTTGTAAACTTTTTATATAAGTTAATGAGATTTGTGTCACATGGTGAACTCAGTGGACCCGAAGTAAACCTTAGCACTGTTACTCTGAGGTGCCAAGTTCAGGGGTACCAATGTAACCGACATTAATGGTAAATTCAACCAAAAAAAAGTCCCTGCATTAATTAGTTAATGGAGATTTTATTGAGGGAGATACACACTGTGAGAACAACTAAATGATAATAAGCAAACTAACTTTAGGTTCAATATATCCAGATCGCTACAATTCTGTGGTTTACTATAGTTTAATTGTGTAAAGTTGAGACTTGAGATTAAATAGTTTCTGTATAAATGTTGCAGCAAAGTAAAGCTACAATGACCTTGCCAAGTATTTTAGTAATCAGATGTCATGCTATATCATTCCAAGGAGTAAGATAACATTATGAAACATTTTGTTTCTCCCCTCATTCTTATGGAACCTCAACAAAAGGTTGAAGTTCAACTGTGATAACTCACGAAGGCTACAAAAAGAGTACAAGAGAAGACTAGATACATTTTTTTAAATGGTGATTAGATAAATGTCAGTTGTCACAACTTGTAGATTGTAGAAAATAGATAGTTGTATTTAAATAAAATCTTTCAGGACTTCCCAAAGTACATTATAACCAATAAAGCACCTCTGAAGAGTAACAATTATTCCTTTAGGAAATGTAGAAGACTGGAATGAAGAGAGTTGTAGAGTATTTTTTGTGAGGCTTTGAGAATGAATTAAATTAGAAATGGTTACAATACAAATGATGCAGGCATGAATAATAGGGAAGGAAAGCGCATATTTACAACTGTTAATGACTGCATAACAGCCATACAGTTCTAACCTATCATTCTATTTATGGTTCTTTATATGGATGCACTGTGGCACAGAATTCCCAGTATTGCAACATTCGGACTTATAGAAATATATTCTTGCACCGCTAATCAGTTTCTATTGAGACAAGATATACAATGCATCCCACTGCTAAACATGTCAAAGGAAATTATTTGTGGCTGTATGTTAAATTCATGTAGCTAATCTCGATTGTGGAAATTAAAATTCTCTTTAATTATCAAAGTTAAATGTGGCTGCCAAGCTCTGTAGGGAATACAATTCCTTAATATTCCCGGGAAATTGTCTAATCATTGACTTAGCATCTGTTTTGAATGAATAACAAAGATACCCTCGATTTGTTTACTTAATGGAATTTCAGATTAGATTTGTCACAATTGAAACAAAGGAGCAAAGGATGATTAGAAGCAAACAGTAAGTGTATTCCAGAATTTCTGTGCTTTATCAGCAAACCAAATGTGGCAGCATTGGATAGTCAGACCCTGCATTACAAGTGCCATTTCATTTGGTGCCATTTCAATCAGCTTCTGTACATTCATGCCTCAAAATAGCAGCCAGTTTGGTTGGTAGACTTAGCACATGATTAAGATCAATCAATGATTCCTAAACTTATTCCAACTGTGACCTCATTTGTGGCTTCTCATGAGAACGAAGGGTGCAGTGAGCAGGGGTTAGCTGAGAGACCCGGGTTGGTGGGAGGACAGGTAAGAAAGCGTAGTGAAAGGGGTTGGTCTTCAGGGAATTTTAAAAGGCCTATTTAATTTTTTGGGGGACAAGGATCAAGCCTCAAAGATCAGTCACTTAGGCTACATCCAATATTTAAATAATACACAACTTCAAAGGTACCTCACAGCTATTCATGCTCAGTCAGAGCTTCATGGCTGTCTTTTTTTAGATTAGATTACTTAGATTAGATTACTCACAGTGTGGAAACAGGTCCTTCGGCCCAACAAGTCCACACCAACCCGCTGAAGCGCAACCCACCCATTCCCCTACATTTACTCCTTTGACCTAACACTACGGGCAATTTAGCATGGCCAATTCACCTGTTTGGACTGTGGGAGGAAACCCACGCAGACACGGGGAGAATGTGCAAACTCCACACAGTCAGTCGCCTGAGTCGGGAATTGAACCTGGATCTCTGGCGCTGTGAGGCAGCAGTGTGAACCACTGTGCCACCTATGCTGCTTTGGAGTTTGTGACTCCAGGATCACATTTTGTAATCCATTGTATGTCACAATCACATACTGTGCTGCTTTGTAATTTAACAGGTACCTGTCTGACCTGTATGTAATAGCAAAACCAAGAATCTTAAGAAACAAATGTACAGCTTATATTGTAAGGCCCTTGACAAAATGGCATATTTCAGAGGTATTTTATTCAGGTTTAACAGACACTTGTAGTAATGTACTAATATTCTAATGAAATTTTATAATCAACGGTGTAATGTTAGGGACCCTCCAGGATTTTTGGTCCAATTGGTGTTTTAAGAAAAATGAAAACTAAAATTAGTATTTCTGAAATTTCATATTCTTCCAAATGCCTCCATTATGCTTTCTAATTTAATATGTTGTTACTCATTAACATATTACTAGAACTCACTATGGTCCCAAAAACCAAGTCATTATTATGACAATTTCATTCTTATGACTTGTTTCACCATCCAACAAGATCATGGCTAATCCACTTGAGTTTCAAATTTCCCACTCCCATTCTGCATTTCAGCTCATCCAGTCCATGTTAAGCAATTCAGTCACTACCATTTCCTTTGCTCTACCCTTTCACCTTCCAAACTCCCATCAAGTTTCCATTGTTGGTGTCCATTCCATTAATTTTGTGGGCTGAGAATTCTACAACATCATCACTCATTACATGAGAAAAGTCCTTCCTTACATTTTCCCTGCATGTCTTGACCGAAAGCATAAAGTTGTGTGCACTAGTTCCTGTATCATCAGATAGTGGGAACAGCTATTCCTTGGTGGCCTTATCCAAATCTGTCATAATCTCATAGATCTCGGACAAATCTCCTCTCAAATTCCTTTGTTCCAAGATAACAATCATCCCAGGTTCTCCAATCTTGCGTTTTAGCTGATGTCTAATCCATGGAGGTCAGGCAGCATCCAAGGAACAGGAGAATCGACGTTTCGGGCATAAGCCCTTCTTCAGGAATGAGGAAACTTTCCTCATTCCTGAAGAAGGGCTTATGCCCGAAACGTCGATTCTCCTGTTCCTTGGATGCTGCCTGACCTGCTGCGCTTTTCCAGCAACACATTTTCAGCTCTGATCTCCAGCATCTGCAGTCCTCACTTTCTCCTCATCTAATCCATGGAACTATTCTAGAACCATTCTGCACCCTCTCAAGATCCCTTACATCTTTTGGAAAATGTAGTGGGCAGAACTAAAAGCAAAACTCTAGTTGGGCCTAACCAGAGTTCAGTTTAGTTTTTGATTTTTTTCTAAACTTTATATCCCTATTTTTGAAACCTAAAATTCTGTACACCACCACTCTCATCATATGTCCTGCCAGCTTCAAGTCATGCAATAACAAGGGACAGGTCCCTCTCTCCCTAAACAGCTTTTGGAACTCTGCCATCAAGCCTATACTGCCTCTCCTAATACTTTTCACTAAACACCTTTCAGTAATAAATTCTATTTCACATTTGTAAGCTTTTTGTGCAAGTCTACCAACATCCTACCGAAGGTGATTATCATCATACTGGCTCTTTGTCACCTGTCCAAGTTCAGTATCATTAGCAAAGTTTGAAACTTTGCTCTAAGTCATTATATATAGCACAAAAATCAAGGTACTAGTTCTGACCTGGTGAGAAAATCATTACGTAGAGTCAAGCTTCATAAAGGAATTAAACACGTCAGTATTCCTCACATTTTGTAGCCTTAAAACAAGCCTGCATAAATTTAACTGCAAGCTTAAGACTCAGAAAACCTTTGCAAATCCAACCTGTGTAATTGTTTGTAACTGCATAAGACTGCACTGTACAGTTGATAAGGTGTCTGGAAGCATGAAAGCCATTTTACTTAGGAATGTGGATTGGGAGTTCATGCCAGACGCTGGGATACAATTAAAAATTAATTCTGTGCCCTGGTAACTCATCTATAGGCTCAAATGGTTTGTAAAATGACTATCTAGGATATGAGAATGAAGTCAAAACCACATTCAATGCGATGGAGGGAAGAGAATTCCAAAGTGAAGATATTGCCCTATAGCGGCAAGAAACTATGGAAGCCTCAGCAAATGCGAGAATTCTATAAGATAACTCTAGTCCACGTCTTTGTGCACTTTGGTGTCCATTACAGAAATAAAAAAGCATAAGTTGCTCACTTACCTATTTTCTATTTTGTTCAGTTTTAAATGCGAAGTAAATCTGATGGTATTCTGTCAGCTTATTTACTACATCTGGATTCCTTACACACTTGTGGAACATTACTGTTACCCTTCCTCTAGTCTGAAAATAATATTTTACCACGAGCTGTTTTATGCCCATTTCCAACTTGCTATTCAAGTTGTCACTACTCCATGAGCTACAACATTGCGAACCAATTATTGATGAGTTTCTTTGTCAAACACTTCCCTGAAATAGATATAGACAATATCCACTGCATTTCTTTCCTTAATCTTCATTTAAAAATCAATTAGTCAAACATAATCCATATTTTATAAACCTGTACTGGTTATTCTTAACTAGCTCAAATTCCAAGTGGTTTTTAATTTTCTTTTTCCATCCTCCAATTGTTATTGCTAAATACTTAATTCACCATAGATGCTAAACTGGCTGACCTGCAGTTGCTTGAACTGTCATAACACCCTTCCTTGAATAAGGGTGTTGCATTTAACACTGTCTAATCCACTGGCATATTCTTCCCATATCTCCAGAAGACTGGAAGATTATGGCACACTTTGCTGTCATCATCTCCACTTTCTTTAGCAACCTGGGCAACAAGCCATCTGGACCACGCAACCTAGTCGCTCTAAGCATTTTCAGTACTCCTCAAATTTCACCCTATCCATTACTTCTACCATCTCTGGTTTTATTGATATTGTGATTCCTCTTCCTTAGCAAACATAGATATAAAGTACTCACTAAATCTCCTAGCCTTCCCCTGCACCTCCAAACATATATCTTTGTCAGCAGGCCTTTGGCGAGGATATTGGTCTCAGTAGTGTTCGATTGTCTTTCAATTGGCTCTTCTTTCCCCAGTATTAATCCCAACGTCTCACGAATCTGAAGCCCTATCTGATTCATGCCTCAAGCTGTGCAAGGACACGCCCTATCTTCATAATTCTACTCACAAGTGCCAGAGAGAGTAGTCTACAAGTTATTACCTATCTGCCCTTACTTTTTAACTTCCTCCTTTGCTCCTGAAAATCTGATTGCAAGACACCAATAGCAGACTGTTCTTTGTTGGTACGGACATATGCCAGCAACCTTTGGCTCATTCTCCTCCTCCTGCAGAATATTCTGAATCCTCTCCATGATGTCCTCAAGTCAGGTACCAGCAAGGTAACACCTTGCGGAACACGCAATGGTGGCTTCTGAAATGCCTGTTGTTCCCATGATTAATGCATCTCCTGTAGTGACTGCATTTCTACTCTTGGCTATTCCCTCCTGTGTAATTCCTAGCACATTGGTGCTCCAGTCTAGACCGTACTCCTTCAAAGTGTCATCAATTTCAGTGTTCCATGCAAGAAATAACAACAACCCTGAAGTCTCTCTTCAAACATCTAGTCAGTGCCTTGTTTAAACCTTTAATTGTAATTGATGCTTCTAGACCAATTCAATCAGTCCCTTCCTGTTATACTTAGTCCATTTAATTTTTTAAATTTCCTATAGTTTAGCAGCAAGTCCTGCTTCCCCATGATTTTATTGTTCATGGTTGGTAGAGTCTGAAACAGTTTAAGAGTTTATAAAATATCTCATTATAAAGGTGTCTTTACACCCTTAGTATCTAAATATTTATGTCATGGCTCCTGTATGGAATAATGCCTTGCGCAAGCCTTGTTTACTTTTCAATGCAATACCCTAATATACAAAACTATAAATTCTACCTACTCATTTTCTGACTATTTTTGCATTTGTAATCTGGATCTCTATTTTGCATCCATTTACAATTGCACTGTTCTGACATATTTCCATTTTGATTCATCTTTCAGTTACCTCAGTTATCAATACTCAACTACCGTTTCTACATGGCACCTCACTTTCTTTATGTTAGTCCACATTTGTCATTGTTTGACAAGATCTGCAAACCACAAATTTTGATGACTTTTACATGCAAATCATCTAGACATACAGTGAATGTGACAAAGCAGCTTCCTGGGACATAGTAAGAACTATGTCTTGCCAATGTGAAAACATCCACTTTCTCCCACACTCTCCTTTCTACACTCAGCCAGTTCTCAGCTATGTCCCCAACTTAGCATTGATGCAATTCATCTCCATCGTTGCAATGGATCTCATGTGGTTTAGAAACATAAACAAATAGCAGGAATAGGCTATTCAGCCTTTTGAACCCACACTACCATTCAATATAGTCATAGTTAATCATCCAACTTAGTACCCTGTTCTTGCTTTGTTGTTTGATCCCTTTTGCCCTAAGAGCTGTATCTAACTCCTTCTCAAAACATTCCATGCTTTGTTCTCAACCACATTCTATGGCAGACAATTCCAAAAGCTCACCACGCTAGGGTAAAGAAACTTTTCATCTTAGGCCTAAATGATGCACATAATTTCAGTTGCATCACACTGTAAACTTTTGCTATAAATTCTGTGTCTTACAATGTTATACGCTACCTGAAGGACCTGCGCTCTGAAAGTAGGGCTTCCAATTAAACCTGTTGAACTACAACTGGTGTGTGATTTTTAACTATCCCATATCCTTAGACATTGAGTCCTGGTTCCAGAGTCCCTGATCTTCAGGAACATTCTTGCTGCATTTATCCTGTTTAGTCTAGTTAGAATTTTATAACTGTCTTTGAGGTAACCCCTCCCCCCTTTATATAGACTCCAGAGAATAAAATTCTAACTCCAGATGCAGTTTGTATTAAATGCATTTTCAAAGTTCAAGTTTATGATATCTAACTTGTTCAAAAAATAACAAGATAGCAAAGTAAGAACCTTCCTTCTTTGTTAACTGCCTCTAATTAACTAATTCTAAAATAAAATTTATTATTACGGTCTCTACCACCTACTGGCTAATAAAGTGAAGCAAATTGTAAAACACTTCTTGGTTTGCTCTTTGCCTTTTCTGAAAATAATACAGTACTATTCATCACTGATTGAGAAATAAATTTGAAAATACATGAGCAGTGCCATAACAATGCCATTCGTAACTTCTCTCAAGTTGCTGGGTTGAAAACAATCAAATACTGATATTTTACATTGCAGTAACTCTTCCAAATGATGTCTTTTATAGAGATAACACTCAGATATATACTTGAAAAGCCATCGTGCTTGAAAGAAATAGAAAGGAGAAAGTTTCATGATTGCGAGTTAGATTTCAGCCAGCGTGTCCTGTGAGCTACAGCAATTGGCTTCAAAAGCCTTGGATTTGGAGCAGAGGAATGAAAAATCAGTGATGGCTTCCCCTTCTTGGTTGCCATCCAGGAATCTCTGCTCTGCTGTGAATCCAGGGAGCATTGAGTCAGGCTCAGCTGGCATGCCTTGCACAGTGTAATAGCCCAATTTATCCTCCTGCCTCAGAAATCTTTTAAAAAACACACATGGATGAGATACAGAAGGTGTCCAATTTGCCGAGAATTGTATCCAAAAAAGTAGAAATATGCTTTTGAGAAGAAAAAGGGGAACGTTAGTCAGACATAGGCAGAAGAAAAGGAATTCAAATGTTGAGAGACTTTGGCTTCTAAGCAGCCTTGTTCTCATTAAGTCTCTAGTCGTGGCATCCTGACATGGCCATCATTTCGATGCTGATCCAGTTACCATGGTAACAAATCCTGTGCTTGACTGCTGCAGGCCTGCCTGGCAATGCAAGCATCTCAAACCAAACATCACATCCAGAGGGTGGGGAAGGAAAATGGAATTTTGTCAAGTCAAAGCATCAGCAGTGTGTGTGTAATATTGCAATTTAAATATTGTGCAGAAAAGGGCAGTCAAACAACTTGTGTTTGAAAAATTACTCAGCTAGATACTATGGATGTTGTGATAGGATCTATACAACTAAAAGGATGGTCTCTCCAATTTCTCTGCAACATGTTTTCATTTACAGATGCAGGCTCTAAATTAATGTTACCACAATTTCTTGGAATCTGCAAGTCAATGACTGAGAAACAGATAATCACACCACAATTGAAAACCGTGATAACAGTACAATGCTAGGTTAATTTGTTTCAAGAATACAAATTCAACAGAATTTGCTGAAAATGAACAATCAAAAAATGGTTTGTTCATTTTAATTGTCTTCTAGGAACTCTCAAAATGAGGCCTCTTTATTATAGCTTTTGCATTCAAAGTTCCCAAGTTTCTAAAAATATTTGTTCAAGGGATATGGGTTCAGTGATTAAGCCAGCATTTATTCCCAGAGGGAAGCTAAGTGTCATTCGAGTTGCTGCGGGTCTGGAGTCACATGTAGATTAGAGCAGGTAAGGATGGAAGATTTCCTGCTTAAATGACATTAGATGGGTTATTATGACAAATAACAGTGATTACACAGTCATCATTGATTGTGAAGGAGCACAGATGGCCTAAAGTAGAGTGATATGCCTCTCCTGTAAGATATGGGAATTCAGGGAGAGTTTCCATGTTACTGATGATTATATTTGCAGGAAGTGTCTTTGATTGCATGGATTGGTTGGAGCGGCAGTTAGAGACAATGAGGAATTTACATGAGCTAGAGGGTGTGATGGATGGCAGTTATTGGAAGGGAGAAAAACCACAGATACAGGTCAGGTAGATGGGTTAACGCCAGGAAAGGTAGGAGGGGTAGGCAGGTAGTGCAGGAGTCTTCTGTTGCTATCCCCATTTCAAACAAGTATGGTGTTTTGGAAATATGTAGTGGTTGTTGGACTCTCAGGGGAATGGAGCACGAACAGCCAAGTTTCTGATACCGAGACTGACTCTAATGTAATGAGTGGTATGTTGGGTTCCAAGCAATCGATTGAGATAGGGGACAGACGTTTCTGTGACCAGCAGTGAAAAATCAGAATGGTATGTTGCCTCCCTGGTGCCAGGATCAAGGATATCTCGGAGAGGGTGCAGAATGTTCTCAAAGGGGAGAAGGCCCAGCAGGAGGTCATTGCACACATTGGAACCAACGACACAGGAAGGGAAAAGGATGAGATTCTGAAGGGAGAATATAGAAAGTTAGGCAGGAATTTAAAAAGGAGGTCCTTGAGGGTAGTAATATCTGGATTACTCCTGGTGCTGAGAGCTAATGAGGGTAGGAATAGGAGGATAGAGCCAGATGAATGCATGGCTGAGGAGCTGCTGCAGGGGAAAAGGTTCACATTTTTGGAATCTCTTCTCGGGTAGAAGTGACCTGTACAAGGATGGATTGTACCTGAATTGGAAGAGGATTAATATACTGGCAGGGAGATTTTCTAGAGCTGCTTGGGAGGATTTAAACTAGTAAGGTGAGGGGGGGGGGTGGTGGTTGGGGCCCAAGGAGATAGTGAGGAAAAAGATCATTCTGAAACTGGTACAGTTGAGAAAAGAAGCGAGTCAAACAGTCAGCGCAGGCAGGGTCAAAGCAGAGAACAAAGTAGGACTGATAAATTAAACTGCATTTACTTCAATACAACAGGGAAGGCAGATGAACTCAGGGCATGGTTAGGAACATGGGACTGGGATATCATAACAATTACAGAAATGTGGCTCAGGGATGGACAGGACTGGCAGTTTAATGTTCCAGGATACAAATGCTACATGAAGGATAGAAAGGGAGGCAAGAGAGGAGGGGGAGTGCTGTTTTTGATAAGGGATAGCATTATACCTGTATTGAGGGAGGTTATTCCCAGAAATACAGCCAGGGAAGTTATTTGGGTGGAACTGAGAAATAAGAAAGGGATGATAACCTTCTTGGGATATTATTATAGACCCCCTAATAGTCAATGGGAAATTGAGAAACAAATTTGCAAAGAGATTTCAGTTAACTGGAAAAATAACTGGGTGGTTATGATAGGGGATTTTAACTTTCAAACATAGACTGGGACTGCCATAGTATTAAGGGTTTAGATGGAGAGGAATTTGTTAAGAACATTTTCCTATTTAGTATGTGGATGTACCTACTAGAGAAGGTACAAAACCTGACCTACTCTTGGGAAATAAGGCAGGGCAGGTGACTGAGGTGTCAGTGGGGGAGCACTTTGGGGCCAACAACCATAATTCAATAGTTTTAAAGTAGTCATAGAAAAGGATAGATCGGATCTAAAAGTTGTAATTCTAAATTGGAGGAAGGCTAATGATCTGATGGGCCAGTGGGCTGAGGAGTGGCAGGACTTATACACTTAACGGTAAGGTCCGAGGGAGTGTTGCTGAACAAAGAGACCTTGGTGTGCAGGTTCATAATTCTTTGGAAGTAGAGTCACAGGTAAATAGGATAGTGAAGGTGTTTGGTATGCTTTCCTTTATTGGTCAAAGCATTGAGTACCGGAGTTGGGAAGTCATGTTGCAGCTGTATAGGACATTGATTAGGCCAGTTTTGGAATATTGCGTGCAATTCTGGCCTTCTTCCTTCAGAAGGATGATGTCCAACTTGAAAGGATTCAGAAAAAAATTGCAAGAATGTTGCCAACGTTGGAGGGTTTAAGCTATTGGAAGAGGCTAAATAGGCTGGGGCTGTTTTCCCTGGAGCGTCGGACGGGTGACCTTCCAGAGGTTTATAAAATCATGAGGAGTATGGATTGTGTAAATAGACAAGGTCATTTCCCTGGGGTGGAGGAGTCCAGAATTAGAGGGTATAGGTTTAGGGCGAGAGGGTAAAGATATAAAAGGGACCTAAAGGACAACCTTTTCACAAGAGAATGGTGCCTGTTTAGAATGAGCTTACAGAGGAATTGGAGGAGTCTGGTACAATTACAGCATTTAAAAGACATCTGGATGGGAATATGAACAGGAAGGATTTAGAGGGTTAGTGGGCCAAGTGCTAACAAATGGGACTAGATTAGATGAGGATATCTGGGCGGCATGGATGAGTTAGACCAAAGGGTCTGTATGTGTGCTGAACAACATTATGACTCTTTGACTACTTTTTATTCCAATTTATTTAACTTAATTCAAATGTCACTATCTGCCACGTTGGGATTCTAACCTATATCCCCAGAATTACTACTGGATTACTACTCCAGTGATGGTTACCAGTATACTACCACCTTTTCATAAAATTGCTCTGTCTTGACACCCCTGCATCACAGTGCTTCAGGTCAGCTTTTCTTGCACTCCATTTATCTGAAAACTGAGTTTCTTAAATATAACTCACTGGCCTTGGTCTTTAAAACAGTCTCCAGTAGACCAGGCTGAACTAGTATATGGCATACTTGATCGTGACTGATTGACCCAAAGTTCAGTGTGAACTCTCCAAACCACCAAACTACTTCAGATAAAAGCAACATGCTGAGGATGCTGGAAATCTGAAAAGTCACATTGGCCTTGAATGCAGGCATCTCAAAATAAACATTCACATGGTGGCTCAGTGTTTAGCACTGCTGCCTCACAGCGCTAGGGACCTGGGTTTGATTCCAGCCTCTGTGTGGAGTTTGCACATTCTCCTAGTGTCTGTGTGGGTTTCCTCTGGGTGCTCTGGTTTCCTCCCACAATCCAAAAATGTGCAGGTTGGGTGAATTGGCTATGCTAAATTGTTCATAGTGTTCAGGGGTGTATAGGTTAGGTGCATTACAAATAACAAAGAAAATTACAGCACAGGAACAGGCCCTTCAGCCCTCCAAGCTGATCCTAATTCTGTGTCTAAACCTGTAGCCTATTTTCTAAGGATCTGTATCCCTATACTCCCTGCCCATTTATGTATCTGTCTAGCTACTTCTTAAATGATGCGATCATGTCCACCTCTATCATCTCCACTGGCAACGCATTCTAACAACCTGCCACCCTCTACGTAAAGAACTTTCCACATCTCCCCTAAACCTTTCCCCTCTCACTGTGACCCAAGTAATTGAGTCCCCAACTCTGGGGAAAAAACTTGTTGCTATTCACCCTGTCTATACCTCTCATGATTTTTTAGACCTCAATCAGGTCCCCCTTCAGCCTCCATCTTTCTAATGAAAATAATCTTAATCTACTCAACCTTTCCATAGCTAGCACCATCAGGGGTAAATATAAAGTAAGGGGGTAGGGGAATGGTCTGGGTGGGTTACACTTCGGAGGGTTGGTGTGGGCTTGTTGGGCCAAATGACCTGTTTCCACACTGCAGGGAATCTATGACATTTCGCGGGAGGGGAGAGGAAATGGAATTGGATGGATAACTATGCTGCAAACAGAAACATGTCGCAACGAAATTGGAGGGATCCAACTTTAACAATCAGTTGTATAGATCTTAACTCTGTTTCTCATTTCAGTTGGAATTTTCAAGTTCCTCCAGCACTTCACTTTTACTTCACTATCTCAGTGTGCTTAGAAGCCAATGAAATACTTCTAAAGTGTAATCTTTGCTATGATGCAAGGAATTACATCAGACAATTTGCACATAATAAAGCGATAATGATGAGTTCATCTGTTTTAGTAATTTTGCCAGAAGGATAAATATTTGTTTGGAGGCTTTGTTCAACCTGCATCTAGCAAAGCAGGTTTGCCATAAAGGTACTACAGCATTCAATTCATAGCTGAGCTCGAGCAAGCAATTGCTAAGGGATGAGGATTCAGGTACAACTGGTGCTTTCACACCAAATAAATTGTGAGGTTAGACACCTGTTTACTATTGAGACTGGACTATTAATCCAACCATGATTTACCTTTATTATGTTTCACTTTGACTTTATAATACCTAACATGATGCCAGTGAGAAATCCCTTTATTCTTTGATTAACTTCAAGTATGTGTTCATTATGGTTTGGGCATCTGTCTCCAAATTGATTTATTCTGTCTGGGAACAAAACCATTATCTATTCTCAGCATGTGCCTGGAATCTGTGATGTACACATCAAAGGTCTTGGAACAGTCTTCACGATTGATTACCAATCAATCTTCACCCAGAGGAAGCAAATAGCAATGTCAGACTGTACCAATCACACAACATTGGTTGCAGCAGGATAGCATGAACTGTCACAATGGTGGAACATCGCATCATTCATATAAGAAGAAAAGAGAGAAAATATATCGAGCAGTGCAACCTGCGTTATCTTCCTCTAGTTTTAATTTGCAAATTTGTCAAAAACATTGAATTTTGTTTCATGCTAGGTGCATCAACTAACACAATGCTTCCAGGAAAAGTTCATTCTGCTAATAAAGCAGGTGATGTCTGACCTACAAATGCTCATACTTTTGAACAAGATCCCATATTACTATTAGTTTTATGCATTTGACATATGAATGGTCAGTTTGACTTGTGTACAAACTGACATATGAACATAATGTGAGATCTGCCTGTACTTAATTAACAATATATTCCTATTCACAAAATGTAATTTGCTTCACTAAGCAGACATCAGAATTTCCCAAATTTTTAAAACATTAAAATCATATGTTTAATGCAAAAGATGGAACTCTCAATGTTTATTGTTGCAGGTTTTAGTGTGCATTTCATGCCTGGTACTGTCTCTTACTTCAATATACTAATTATAGGAGAGACTTTTTCAGTTAGGTAGGGTTTAGGTTAAAACAGTTGGTAAGTGTAAATATAGGGTGTTACTATACTGTAAACAGTGAGAGCGCCTTACTCTAGGACACGGATAAACAGGATTGATAGCGACCAGAAAGTGGAGAGGGGGGGGGGGGGGTGAGAGGCAGCCTAATCAAGAGGGGAAGCCTCAAAGGGTGTATGTAGAAGGCTTCCAAAGCCCAGAGAAACCAGGGATGATCTAATCTGTTCATGAAGCACGTTAGCATACAGTTAAAAGGATCATACTAAACCACAGAAGCAATTGTATTGGAGAAACTAATAGAATATTTCCCCTAAAAAACTCCCACAGAGACAATGGGCTGAATGGTTACCTTCTCTGCTTTAATACTCTAATACCATTTATGGGTAGTATACACTAAAGCCATGGTGTGACAGCAGTGGAGGGATGATCAAAATTATGTTCATTCCTTTTTTAGATACAGTGGATACAGGCAGGACAGGCTTGTCGGATTCCCTTAAAGTAATACAAAGTTGATGTAGATATCTAAAAATGACTTTTGCACTGCAATTTCTGCTATTTGTAGATGCATCTTCCTATGAAAGTGTTACTGTTTTAACCAGAATGTAAAATATTGCAATTTTTCTCACTCATGAACTTGGGAAAGCATAACGCACATCTTGTGTGTTGGTAGGACTTTGACAGAATTAATTGTGGATATTAAATATCAGTCTGCAATTAAGACCTCTCTTTGAATTCACAAGTAATCTGTTTACCAATCCAAACTATTTGGTGTCTGGCTGTTAACTGACACAGAATCGGTTGTGGAGTACAGGAAACAAGGATACTTTTCAGCTGTTGGTTGTAGAGGAAGTTCAGTAATCAATGACATTCTTTGTGGGAAAGAGAAATACAAAAATAAGACTTTTCTAAAAATAAACTAATGTATGCATTTCCCTCAAATAGGATGCTTTTCTTTTCTGTTTCCTGTTTGTGAATTGAACCCTTGCAGCCATTTCCTTTCCCATAGGTACTGGCAGGTACCTGCTGCCAGGTCCACTACTGAGATTCACTTCCCACAACCCAGAGCAAGGACCTGCAGTTAATCGCCCATTTAGTAAATGATTTACCATGTCAAAGAGAATTTTGTGACAGAAACATATATTAGTTTGACATTGTTTCAAATAATCTAATTTTCTTATTGCATTATACTGACATGATGTATTTAACCACTGTGCCACCGTGGGCGGCATGGTGGCACAGTGGTTAGCACTGCTGCCTCACAGCGGCAGAGACTCGGGTTCAATTCCCGCCTCAGGCGACTGACTGTGTGGAGTTTGCACGTTCTCCCCGTGTTGGCGTGGGTTTCCTCCGGGTGCTCCGGTTTCCTCCCACAGTCCAAAGATGTGCAGGTCAGGTGAATTGGCTGTGCTAAAATTGCCCGTAGTGTTAGGTAAGGGGTAAATGTAGGGGTATGGGTGGGTTGCGCTTCGGCGGGGCGGTGTGGGCTTGTTGGGCCGAAGGGCCTGTTTCCACACTGTAAATAATCTAATCTAATCGTCATTCATTCATAGAATAAGGTCATCACTGGTTAGGCCAACATTTATCACCCATTCCAGAGGGCAGTTCAGAGTCAACCACATTGCTGTGGGTTTGGAGTGACATATAGGCCAGACTGGATAAGGATGGCAGATTCCCTTTAGTGAACTAGATGGGGTTTTCCTGACAATCGGCAATGGGTTTTATTGACTTCTATTTCCAGATTATTATCAAATTCAGATTCCACTGTCTTGGTGGGATTCAAATCCAAGTGCCCAGAACATTTTCTGGGTCTCTGGATTCATCGTCTAGCGATAATATCACTAGGCCATCACCTACATACACTCACAATTAGGTATACTCACCTATACTGTGAAAATGGCTTCAGCAACAATAGGGAATTGCATTTGATGGGATAATTTATATGAATTTACTGCTAAACAGTCACATGTTGAGAGGCAGGGGTAGTTAGGTCCAGCAAAGTGGTAGATACATCTATTCTGACCAGATGCTGTTCAACTGGAGTAACAAATCCCTCAGTTTAGTTTCAGAACATGATCTATTTTGATGTTACACTGAAAATCAGACAGCTCATGTTTAAAGAGATTCATGAGCTATCACTACTTATTTGACAATTTGGGATGTTGAAAAGGAAAAGTTTTTAAAATATTCAGTTAACACAAAATTTTGAATAAAGACAACAAAAATAAACACCAAAAAGAGTTGCAGTGCATTATTATAATTCATGAAAGAAGAACATGTGAGTGGTTCATTTCTTCCTTCCTTTATAATAACTAAGTGCACATAATTCATATATTCATCCTTCTCAGAAGCTCTTCAACTTAGAGATTTCTGGCTCAGTGGATGCTGTCAAGTATAGCATGAGTTCAAAAACCAAGATGCTGCCTCAAAATGTACTGCACCAGTACAATAATTATATGATTTAGAGGATATAAATTGTTAGAAAGTCTTTCTACTTCACTGGAGATTAATCAGTCATCTTGTGGACAGGTTGGAGATTCAAACCATGTCCTACTATCAGACCCTTGGAAACTTTCTGTGCCAATTTTTTTATTGTCAGATAACACTTCTGAATAACCTTGCCATATTTTTCTAGCTTAAGAGTGGAATAAAAATGCAAATCTCAGGGATATTACATGGTTGCCCAGTGACTCCTGAAGGTACGGCTGCATGGATGCCAGCCAGAAGTGGTTGAGGTATGATGTTTCTAATAATCAAATAGGTGGCTTTCATTCAGTTTTGCCTTACCCATCAACCAATGCCACATAAGGACCAAAGAATAGCCACTTTTTGCAGTACTATAATATCAGTCAATGTGTTGGAGAGAAAGAGAAAGGAGAGAGGAGAGAGAAGAAAGAGAAAAGGAGAGAGAAGAAAAAGGAGAGAGAAAGAGATGTTCCTAGTGATTGAATAGGTAGCTTTCATTCACTGTTTCACCTTGATAATTAACAATGACCAACCACCAAAGCACCAAAAAATGGCCACTGTTGCAGTACTAGAGGATCAACCAATGTGTTTCGAAGAGGGAGGGAAATGAACACAAAAACCTGTGCAGAGTACAATGTAACCGAAAAAAATGAAGCAGCGAAGACCCAAAAGTATTACAGAACAGCATGATGAACATGCCTCAGCAATGCAGGGGAGGGGCATCATCATCTTATTCTGTTGCCAGGGGTTTGAGGAAGTGGGGCGTGTTTCAATGAAAGCAAGTTTACAGCCTTTCAATAAACAGGAAAATGAAAATTACCTCAAGGGAGGCGAGAAAAGAATGGCACATTTGTGTTCAAATGGTTGTGATTCTCCCTTGCACCATTACGTTTCGCAATTATTTACAAAACGTTGGTGGCTTTCAAAACTGATCACCACAGAAGCTCAGGAGATCTGGTGCATTGCATCCAAATCACACTACTTATAACAAGAACAGCATTCTCTGGGATAATTAGAAAGATTAGATTATCAGCTGAGAACACATGCTGGGCTATTCATGTAGTATGTTCATTACTGTGAATGCTGCTGGACAGACATGGCTCATTTCCCCCAAATCCAATGTTCCAGTAGCACAGGAGAGCTCTTTATTTAATACCCTTACCATCATTGCCCTTTTAATAAATTATATACGCAGATATGTCAGAAAAGATCATTTTCTCCTCCAATTTTGAAGCTATGGACTTAAAGAAGAACAGAGCTGAAAAGGGTCCAGGCACCAGTTCCTGCTCAGCTGGTGCAGTAATGAACACAGTGCTGGTTATGGTGCAGTGTTAGCACGATCCCTGTAGAGTCAGAAGGTTGAAGGTTCAACCACACAGCAGAACCTTGAACATAAAATCCAACAGATACTCCAGTGCAGTACCTGGGGTGCTAAATGCCACCTTATCAAGTAGACATTTAACTGAGACCCCACTTATTCACTCAGCTTGATATCAATGATTCCAAGACACCACTGCTATTAAGAGAGATCACTCAAAAAGTTCAAATCAATGTTTTTAGTCATTTGCATATATCCTAACATATCTTCAGGTTCTAATATGGGAGTTATTCATTAGTGAGGCAACAAAACTAAAAATGGCCGTCACTAAATCTCCAGGCAAAATAAGACTTGAGTGCAAATAGGAGTGAGTGGGTCATGACCTTTATGGGTCAGATCTCTGGGGAAGGACAAATAAAATACATAGGCCATGTAATTCAATTCAGAATATACTAATGAATTGTCATTTTTGAAGCAGGGAAAACAGTAGAGTGAAATGACTGTCTGATTATAACAATTGGTCCTACAATTTTGGGTGGCAATGAGAAGTGATGGTTCTTCTATTCCCATTAGCATTATTGAATTCAATAAAATCTGATCTTGAAACCAAAGCTAGTTTATTTCTGACCATTGCCATAAAAATCCATCTGGTTCCCTTTCAGGAAAGAAATCTGCCATCCTTATCTGATCTAGTCTACATATGACTCCAAATCCACAGCAATGTGGCTGATTCTCAATTGCCCTCAGAAATGGCCTCAAGTGCCAATTAGTTCAAGGATAACTCGTGATGGCCAACAAATGCCTTCATTTCATTTTCGCGAGATCCACCAGTTTTTTTAATAACCCAGCTCACTACGACTTACTTTTGCCTTGCACTGTTTTAATACCACCTGTCTTTTATGTAGAGCTACCATTCCATTTATTTTCTTTCATCTCTCTCTTATGTTATCCCTAAACTTGGTTAAAACCTGCTAAGTTTCCGAACTTGATCATTGCTGATGAAAGCTCATTAACTTGAAATACTAAATCGGGCTTGCCTCTGCATTGATGCTCATCAACTTGTTGAACGTTTCCAGAATTTTTTTTTTAGATTAGATTAGATTACATTACATTACAGTGTGGAAACAGGCCCTTTAGCCCAACAAGTCCACACAGACCCGCCGAAGAGCAAGCCATCCATACCCCTACATTTACCCCTTACCTAACACTAGGGGCAATTTAGCATGGCCAATTCACCTGACCTGTACATCTTTGGACTGTGGGAGGAAACCGGAGCACCCGGAGGAAACCCACGCAGACACGGGGAGAATGTGCAAACTCCACACAGAGAATCGCCTGAGGCGGGAATTGAACCCGGGTCTCTGGCGCTGTGAGGCAGCAGTGCTAACCACTGTGCCACCGTGCTGCCCCGTGCTGAATTTTCTCTTCACATTTCAATTTGGTAGCATTAGGACAAAATGATGTTGACATTGTTTTGCACTTTTACATCTTGAAATGTGAATTCTGTAGGCCCTATCAAAACTTTTTAATGTTCAATTCAAAAAATTAAATAATTTCACCAACAAATGCTTTGTTCAGCAAAATTACTCCTATAAGCCTGGATTTGGAGAGCAGTTTATGAGCAGTAGATACTAATTTAAATATCAGTTTACTCTCACATTCTTAGATCAGTTTTAAAGTCATAGAATGAATAATCATTAAAAGTCAAACAGACACTGCATTGTAACCTTGCCAATGATGGCTTTGCAGCTCAGAAGGCTGGTTTAAAACAACAGAATCAAAGCACATTACAAGTAAGTTTAAGGATGGTTAACCTTTCTCATCTTAATTTTGATATCATCTCACTGAACAACAAAAGTTCATTTGGTGATTCTCTGTAATCAGCTTACTCTATATAAGTCTGCACAAATGGAATTGGTCACCTCTAGATAAACAAGGATTAAGAGAAAGCAACATAAGCAATTGGTCAGAGGTCAATAGAGCCTGATCTCAAATGCTTTTAAAAGATTGCATTTTTTTCCGTCAAATTAATGAAAGTTGATGATGTCATCAGATATTGAACCACAAGTTATAAGTGAATGCCAGAATGGTAACTCTTGATGCCCTTGAAATGTAATGAGAACAACTGGAACCAGACAGGATCAATGGCAATATAACTCCGCCTTCAGATCACAGTTTCAGTCTGTCACGTTCAAATTTGGTTTAAAATAATTTGCTTCCAAACCTGCGTGACTTTATTAAAGTGAAGGTTAAAGTGGTTCAAATTTTCCACTTGTTTTACATGATTGGTGATTCTCACTTAGCGGAATTTCTAACTCATCAAATCTTATTGATTTCTTCCAAATCAGCCCGTTCAGAGATGTTATGACATAGTTCTGCAGTAGGTTGGAATTGAATCCAGGCCTTCAAATCTTCTTATAAAGAACACCAATTGTTTACTCACTTTATTCAATTACAATAAAGATAAAGATGGGTTTCAGGACCAAATATTAGTGTCAGTCTGGCTTTAGTTTCAGATGGAGAAGCTTTGTAAAACTTAAACATAAATACTCAAAGCCTCTAAAGGAAACCAATGGTCGTAAGGTGCAGGGCTAAATTGAATTGGAGCAGAAAACTGCCATTTCACTAGATTTGAAGGAACATGAAGACTACTTAAAAGGAAATAATTTAAGTTTAAATTGAACAAATAAGGTCAGAGAACAAATAAGATATCTCCTGAATAAGAAGGCAGCACTGAAGTCTGGGAAAGAACTAGTGCTTGACAGAGGGTGGAGAGCTTTGAGTCAAAGTAAATGCTTGACATACACCACATTAAGGTCAGCTTTCATAACAGATGCAGATAACCTACTTGAGGTGAGTGGAGAAAGTGAGCAAGAGTAGCAAAAAACCTAGGAAAAATATAACAAACAAAATAAGAAATGGTGTCTCTTGGTTGGACCTTACAGACATAAAAAGCTTTACCTCTGAAGAACTAAATAAACTTGGGATTTTTAGTGTTCCACTAATGGGAAGTTGTAGTTTAGTCATTACATTGAGAAAACACGAAGCCTGGTGCACTTCGGGCATAGAACTATCCAAGTTAATAATACAAGATAGCAACATTAGCATGAAGAAGAAAAACTGAACAATGATCGGGGGGCGGGTCACTTAATGTGGAGTTAGCAAAGGCCCTAGGAAGCCCAAGTTTACAGGCATGAATGAGGGACAGAAACATGTATTTGAAAGGAAAAGTTTGCTATTTAGTTAGAAAAGAACTAATACTAACATTGTGTCTTATTATGCCTCTTAGGACAGCCAAATGCAATTACTTGCAAGAATAATTGAGGTCCAGCAGTCATTCTGCGCACAGCAGGTTCCTATAAACAGTAAGAAATTGACCGACAGTTGGTTCTGCTACAACACGTTTCTTCAACGCAAATTGGCTATGACACAATTGAAAAATTTAGACCATTATTTGTAGAACGTGAACTTTCCTCACCTGTGTTGATTATAGCATGATCCCTGCCCCGTTAGTTTAAATGGTGTTACTCTTACGCGATTTTCTTATAACGCAGGGTCGCGTGGGAATGGAACTATCACTTTATATTAGAACAGACTGTATCTGTTAATCTATTTTGATGGTGTTGGTTGAAGTAAGAACGTTAGCAAGTGCACTAAGGAAAATGTCCCCTCTCTGAATAGCACAATTTTCAATCCATCAGATGAATATACTTTGGTTTAATGAAGTATGCATCTTCAACATTGTGTCACTCATCCAGCACTGGGGACTGAGGGTCAGCCAAGGTTTTGTGCTCAAGTTCTGATGTTGAAGTGGAGCACACAGCCTCTCATTCCACAGTGAATGTGCTATCATAACCCAGATAAGAGAGAACTAAAATATTGGCATAAATGAGGCAATGATGACATGAAGACACAGCAAGTGATTAGGATCTGGAAATTATTGCCTGGAAGCATAGTTAAAGTAGGTTTAATTGCAGAATTCAAAAGGAAAATGGATGATTATCTGAAATAGAAAAATGTCATGGCTATGTGGAAAAAGCAAAGGAGTGGTACTTGGTGAAATGTGATGGGCAGAGTGGCCTCCTTCTGTGCTGTAACCATTCCCTGATTGTATTCCATCATGAGGATGCAAGCAGGTTCAAGTGGAGCATAATCCCTGACATTGGTTATTTCATGTCACATAAAATAATTGCATAAATTGCACAGATTAAGTGCAATGTCACTAAAACACTGAAGGTTGTTTCCAACCTGAAACTTTAAACTATTTAAATGAATGCTCTGACCAATGCTGCACAAACGGTCCATGCAGTCCTTACTTTATTTTGTAAAAGTTGTTCGCATAACCGATCTCCTGGTAGACTAGCAGAAGACTGAGCTTCAAGCTTTTCATTTACAGCTGCAAGCCAACAATCCTCAAAACGAATTACAGTTAGAACAAAACAAACAGCAAAAGTAAAGTGTTCATGTGATTTAGAGTGATTTTGATTGTCTGAGAGGAGCTGGAGAGTAATTGCGCAAAGTACTTCAATTCCTATTTGCCTTGGATTTTTCTGATTTTTTTTATCATTTCATTGAAGTTACATGGCTATCGGGATGGGGTGGGAGTGGAAGGGTTGTGATAAGAGATAGTTGACGGGTGTTTTCACCTTTGCACAAATGTTAGATAAATCAAATATATGGAACAGGGTTAATGGAGTAGTTGGCCTTTTTTTTTAAAAAAAGGCCCATGGTTTGCCAATCCCCCTTATTCTCATATAAATCCATTCTACTCTGTTTACAACTCAACTAGTTGCTCAGCACTATTCTAGCTCTTTTCAAAGCACTTTTAAAGAAACATCTCACTTTTTTTTTTGCAGTATTCCATGGAAATACGCCAGACCGTATAATTCTTCAGATTCTCTGAATCACCACTGTCTCCTTTGATTACTGAGTGATCACATGACAAAGTCCCAGATTTCATGATTTCATAAGAGAGGTCTTCTGGAAAGAGAGTCAGCTCAATGCGGAATCTAAAAATATCCTATCAACAATGGATTCACAACTCATCTTTCTCATAAAAAGGCTCTGCATTACATAATAACTAACTTCACCTCTTTTCCTTCACTTTTAGAAATGGCCTCACTTTTGAACAATTCCACAATAAATGCAGCTATGTTCTCTAGAGTCCACAGCTCAACTAAGGAGCATTGAAAAATGTGCACTTTCCTTCCACAGTATTGCACAGAGAGCAAAAGCCATTTGCCTGATGTGCAGAGAAGAACATTTGCCTATGAGGCAAGATTCAAACCTTCAGCATTTTCTCTCTTCGAGAAGGCTGATTAACAAAAGTCTCTGGATGCAGCTAATGTCACAAAGACTCGACAGTAAGAAACGTTTTTGTGAAATAACTCATTTATGGAAAGCAGGAATCATTTCTTTGTGACTAATGAATTCACCTGTTAATTAATATTTAAATCATGATTAATGAATTTACCTGCTAATTAATATTCAAAGTGTCAATCCAAGAAAGTGAAGGAGATCATTTGCGATGGGAAGCGATTGGTTTTGTATTTATGAAATTTTTGAGCTTATATTAAAGTCAGGATTAAAAAAAAAGAGAGAGGATTTGAGGTTAAGCTTTAATAATATGCTCTCAGTTTTTGGTGGCTTATATTGTCATCATTCTAAAAACAGAATCAGTCCTCTAATTTATTTTTTCTTTTCCTCTCCACTTGCAAACGTGCTGATTTGAGCAGGAGTCTAGTTCCAAAGAAGTTACCTAACCATCTTGCTTCCTGATCAAGTAGTCATCCTACATGCAAATGCTGTCAATGCTATTCAATCTTTTAACCAAACCTGACACTGCACTCACTCAACATTTGCATAAGTGCAATTTGCAACAGGGAGAGTATAATCTGTATTCAGACACATAGCTGGGAAACTGGTTTGTCCTCCTCTTCCTCCTCCCTTGGAGCAGCTCAGTTGGCTGGATAGCTGGTTTGTCATGTAACGTCAATACCTATATAAATGTTTTTGATATGAACATCGGAGGTATACTTAGTATGTTTGCAGATGACACCAAAATTGGAGGTGTAGTGGATAGCGAAGGAGGTTACCTCAGATTACAACAGGATCTTGATCAGATGGGCCAATGGGCTGAGGAGTGGCAGATGGAGTTTAATTTAGGTAAATGCGAGGTGCTACATTTTGGGAAAGCAAATCTTAGCAGGACTCATACACTTAATGGTAAGGTCCTAGGGAGTGTTGCTGAACAAAGAGATCTTGGAGTGAAGGTTCATAGCTCCTTGAAAGTAGAGTCGTGGGTAGGTAGGATAGTGAAGACGACATTTGGTATGCTTTCCTTTATTGGTCAGAGCATTGAGTACAGGCGTTGGGAAGTCATGTTGCAGCTGTACAGGACATCGGTTAGGCCCCTTTTGGAATATGGCGTGCAATTCTGGTCTTCTTCCTATCAAAAGGGTGTTGTGAAACTTGAAAGGGTTCACAAAAAGATTTACAAGGATATTGCCAAGGATGGAGGATTTGAGCTATAGGGAGAGGCTGAATAGGGTGAGGCTGTTTGCCCTGGAGCGTTGAAGGCTGGGGGGTGACCTCATAGAAGTTTATAAAATCATGAGGGGTAAATAGACAAAGTCTTTTCCCTGGGGTCGGGGAATCCAGAGCTCAAGGGCATAGGTTTAGGGTGAGAAGGGAAAGATATAAAAGGGACCTAAGGGGCAACTTTTTCACGCAGAGGGTGGTGAGTGTATGTAATGAGCTGGCAGAGGAAATAGTGGAGGCTGGTACAATTGTAACATTTAAAAGGCATGTGGATAGACATATGAATAGGAAGGGTTTGGAGGGATATGGGTCAAGTGCTGGCAAATGGGACTAGATTAGATTGGGGTATCTGGTTGGCACGGACAAGTTGGACCGAAGGCTCTGTATCTGTGCTGTACATCTCTATGACTCTATTCTGCTTATTGCACACTCCTACAGGACATTTCTCAACAGAGCTATTATATGACAATTTAGCATTTATTGGTATATTTGTTTGAATCAGAGGATCAGAAGCTCAAGTCCTAGCTTAGATCTATTGTAAATAATCATAGGTGCGATTTCAGGAAGAGAATGCTGCACTGGTACAGTGATCTGATAGCACTATATGAAGAAATCAGGGACGTTTTTATGTTCTCAAAATATATGCTGGTTAACAATTCTCTCAAACAATATCATTGGAACAGATTAATTGATAATTTATTTCACATTGTGTGGTGGGACTTGCTGTATTTAAGTTGGTTGCTGTGCTGCATACAGAATAATTGAGATTACGCATGAAAATAATGAATTGGGTTTGAAGTGCCTTAGGATATGCTGAGTGTGAGAAAGCCAATGCAAAATGCAATTTTGTTTGATATTTCTATTTCTTAGCTTTAACAGATATGCATCTGTTTTCACTTTCCAACAAGAGCTCTGCATTTACTTGCTTGGGAATACAGAAAATGAACACAGCTGAAAAGACAGTAAGATTGACAAATCTTGTGCTCATCAGGTCAAACACAAGAATGCAAAATTTCAGACAATCACAATTTATTCTGGAGGATAAAGGATGCTGATTGGTTGGCAAGTCAACTTTGAGTCAGCTGGGATGTTGCTATGTAGAATATAACAAGTAACTGTAAGCTCTCCAGGCTCCTATATAATTCAAAAAGGCACAGGCTAGGACATATTCCTTTTATTTACAGATAACTGATCCCTGCATATGAATGTATATCTGCTGTGGTAAGAATTGTTGAGCCACATTATATGCTTGACTGATTATCTAAAAAGTGACACTGACACTGTAATTCATACTAGTGCTGCTCAATCAACCTGCATTCTTGAACCTTGTAGAACAAATTGCCTGAAATTTGACATTCTTCTATTTGCCCTGATGAGTTGAGGATGAGAAGTTTTGGCAACATCTTTTCATCAATACCCTACAATTGCCCATTACATACAAGACAGCACATGATCCAATATGAACTGCATTTCAGATGGACTGCTATAAGTTATTGTGTACTAATTTCAGATCACAAATCCAACTGGCACTTACGCAACACAGTCTGAGGAAGGGTCACTGGACCCAAAATGTTAACACTGATTTCTCTTCATGTATGCTATCAGATCTGTTGGGCTTTTTTCCAGCAACTTTTGTATTTTTTTTTAATTACAGCATCGCAGTTCTTTTGGTTTTTATTTAGTATAAACCATACTGGTTTGAAACCTGAGTCACCCAATCCTATTTAAATGGGTAGCACAAAAATACGTTCAGATTTCTAACCCTCTCAGTTAGGACTAAATTTCTAAATATGCTTCTATATTGTCAACTGGGTCTTTTGTAAACCTACATAAATAATGCAAACAGTGGCTCTACCACATTTGAATCTGACACTTCAATAGTGTTGCTGCTTTATGACCCAATATTTACTCCTGCCAAAAAGTGATACATGTGTTTATATTCTGGAATCTACAACCTTGTAGAGTTTTGATTAATTTATTCCATTATACACTTAGAAATTCACACAGGTAATTGTCTATTCAACACATACAAGTGTTGAGGCAGAGTCACAGGCTAGTTTCTGAATATGGAAATGATAGAACAGGCGCATTAGAAATCTGGGGCAGGTCAAAGACCTATGATTTACAGGCACTGGCCACATGTGGTGTTTATGAGAATGCTAATAACTACTAAATGGAATTATGAATGAAGCAGGAGTCCTTAAGTTTTACTTGGGAAGAAAAATATTTGCAAGCAAGTCATTTGCACAAACATCGGGAACTGTGCAGTGTTGCAGTGATTATATTGTTGTCCCTGAAAATGAGTAGGAACAGACTTCAGGTTGTAAGTTTGCTCGCTGAGCTGGAAAGTTTGTACTCAGACGTTTCATCACCATGCTAGGTAGCATCATCAGTGAGCCTCCGGTAAAGCTCTGGTGTACTGTCCCATTTCCTATTTGTGTGTCATGGTCTGGTGTGGTGGGTGACTTCACTTCCAGTTCTTTTTCTGAGAGGTTGGTAAATGGGGTCCAAATGATGTATTTGTTGATGGAGTTCTGGTTTGAATGCCAGGCCTCTAGGAATTCCAATGTGTTTGTTTGTTTAGCCTGTCCCAAGATGGATGTATTGTCCCAGTCGAACTGGTGTCCCTCCTTGTCTGTGTGCAAGGATAGTAGTGATAGTTTGTCGCGTCTTTTGGTGGCTAGTTGGTGTTCGTGTATCCTGGTGGCTAGTTTCTTTGCCCATCTGTCTGATGTGATGTTTGTTGCAGTCCTTGCACGGTATTTTATATATGATGTTTGTTCCGCTGGTTGTTGGTACAGAGTCCTCCAGATACATCAAGAATTGTTTCAGTGTGTTGGTAGGTTTGTGGGCTACATGATACCAAGGGGCCAGAGTAGCTTGGTCATCATCTGAGATGTCTTTCATGTATGGCAGGGTGGCTAGAGTCTCTGGGAGTGTTTTGTCTTCTTGTTTAGGTTTGTTGTGCAAGAATCGGCGGACTGTACTTATTGGGTACCCGTTGTTCTTAAATACGTTGGCTAGGTGTTTTTCTTGGGCATCTCATAGTTCCTGGGTGCTGCAGTGTGTTGTGGTTCATTTAAATAATGTCCAAATGCAGCTCCGTTTGTGGGTGTTCGGATGATTGCTCTTGTAGTTGAGTATCTTGTGTGTGTGTGTTGCTTTCCTGTAGACGCTGGTCTGCAGCTCTCCACTGGCTTTTCATTCTACTGCAACATCTAGGAAGGGGAGTCTGTTGTTGTTCTTTTCCTCTTTGGTGAACTTTATATCAGTAAGCATATTGTTTATGTGTTTGTGGGTTTCTTCTAATTTATTCCATTTTGTGATGACAAAGGTGTCACCCACATAGCAGATCCAAAGCTTGGGCTGGATCATGGGTATGGCTGATTGTTCGAACCTCTGCATAACTGCTTCTGCCTGATGATCATGATTTACAGACATGTTTAACAGAAATATGAAATGTAGTTAAAGGGGTTGGATTAGAACACTTATTTGGTTTAAGGGATTTGGATGTGCGTCCAGTTCAGTTTCAATGGGATGGGAGTCATTCTGTTCTTGCTGATCAATGTTCTATGGTGAAATGAGTTTAATAAAGACTCAATTTACAATGGTCACAAATTTGTAGAACAAACACAACTCCTAATTTTTCAGATTGCTTATCTGACATCCAGTAACAGGTGAGCAAAAATGTCCTCCAGTTAAACAGTAGGGAAACCAAAACCATCATCTTCAGTCCCACTATAAACTCCTTTCCTACCTATTTCACTCCTGTCCCTGATGATTGAGCCCTTTTCACCTGTGACATATTGCTCACTGCCCAACACCAAGCTTTTGACAATTTAAAAGTCTTCCTTTCTCCCCCCAAATCCTTCCATGGCCACATATCTTCCCTACCTTTCTTTACTCTACTCTAACCCCACAACACTCCCACGTGTCTGTGGCCATCTAATTCTGCATTACTGATTTTCATAATTAAATTATTGATGGCTATGCCTAAGCTTTGGAATTTCCTCCCCACTATCTCTTTACTTCTCTTTTCCCTTTTAATGTACTCCTTAAAACCTATGTCTTTGATGAAGTTTTAGGCTTTCTGTCCTACCATTAACTTCTGTGGTTCAAAGTGCCTTGAGCTGTTTTAATAAAATTTGTTTAATTTAAATTGCAAGTGTTGGGAACAAATGAGATTTCTATAAATGCTGTTCTAAGGTTGGGTGCTAAAGACAAATTTGCACTCTTCATTTAAGAACAATTGACTTGAGAACTTTTGTTCCTGACACTTGGACACAAAACTGAGAAAAGTATTATTTTTATAATAGACCTTTTGAGGAAAGAACTTGCTTTGTATCACAACCAAGTGAATGGTCCTCCTCCCAAATTAAGATACATGATTTACACACCTGATGACAATACACCTAAAACAAAAACACTGTTGTTTCTGCAAGATAAACTCTTTTGCGCTGTTTAACTGGTGAGATTACAAGGAATGGAACACTAGGTTTTGAAAGAAAAAGCTACCCTGTTCACTTAACGTGTAAATAGACACCATGTAACATGGGCCTCAGGAAGAAAGTCCCGTACAGCAGCTGTTCTCAGAATGAACGCTCAGCAATTGGTTTCATGTCTTTGACTAGAGGAGTTTGTCCTTGATCGATAACCTCATAGCCACATATGGAAGGTAGTTGTGTAAGTGGGTTGTAATGCCCCATGTCAAATATCTGACTCATATGTATCGAGTCGACTTATGACAGATTAGGTAAGGTACCAGTTTCTAGACCTTGCAGAATTGTGCTCTAGAGTGGGTCAAAACATGTCTGCAATCTTACCCATAACAAAATTTCTCAAAAATTCAAAGCAGCTGAGATTTTATTGCACAACTTGTTTTTTTTTAATCAATGTTACTCTATCAGCAAATGAAGCAATAATGGAAGCTAATGTTTGCCTAAGTCTGAACCCTAAAACAATGAGATCATATGAAGATGCATCGGAGGATGTCATCAAGGTCTTCCTCCTTGGAAACAATATCTTCAATTATTAGTCATAAGCTTCAGCCTAAACATCTTTGCTATCCCAAAGGAATTAATTTAGTCAATATTTCATATTTCCCTTTCTCATTCACATTACACCTGCTTGAACCATCAACTTTCTTTGCATTTTGCTTCAGACTCATCACTCAGCTCTTCTTCCTAGTTTGAACAGTCTCTTCTTGCTGTCATTGTAAATGGGTTAAATTGTTGGCTACTAGCTTAATGGGACGAATGTTTACTCCCATGTAGTAAATACTAGCAGGTAGTTTTAGTTGATTTAAATGACAGATGTCACTAATATGCTACTTATTGACTTTACAACCAAAACTTGCTCCAGCTGAGATGAGTGGTATAGATTGATTTAAGGAGAAGTTAGATCAGCATTTGGGGGGAAAAAGGGATTGACAGTCTTGCTGACAAACTCAGGAGATGATGAATGGCAAGATTCTTGAGTACAGCATAAACAGTGGCATGATCAGAATGGTCACGTTTAATACACGCATACATGACTCTGCATAAGTTGATGGATAGTGCTTGCTTGGCTGTTAAAATCAGCTGGTTCAGGGCTCTAAAAAAGTAATTGAAATAAATATTAAAACTTATCTTACAGGGGTCTCATCTAGCTCAATGTAGGTATGTCCTGATCAGGAAACCATTAACTACTCCCTCTGCTTAGGCCTCCCTCTGATGTCAACGGGCCCAGATCTGAAAGCTGAAATATGAAGCCCGTCAGCTTTTGTCTGGTAACCTTATGATTGGTAATTTAAAACTGCTGTTGGCCAGTTAAGAGCTGAAACATTGAAGTCCTGTTCTCTAGTATAACTGCATCACCACCTGTATCTTTAGCCAAGCAGAAAGTAGGCATGAAGGAGTTAAAATCAAAACCATTGGGAGGACAAAATAGATGTCTAAAACACAAATAGTATCACTGGAGGAAAGTTCCATATGTCAGAAATTACATTTTATATCCCATTGTGGTCACACGCTCTTTAACTGGCAAAATTGCCAAGATTATTACTTTTTGATAAACATCACTGATGTGCAAGGCTGACCCAGTTATGACACACAAGCAACTATCCTTTTTCAGACAGATGGAAGAAGAAATAGTGCGACAGACTCTTTTACTTTATAATAATCACATTAACTGTGATTGACGTAAACCAAATTGTATTGTTTGGAGGGTGGAAACTGGGAATCTTGATGTCATACTCCCACCGTGTGCAAAGAGTTGATCTGCCTAATAAACCACAAGCCAACAGAATGATTTAGTGATGTATTTTTCATTAAGTTAATGAAGTTAATACATTAATATGCTTTCAGTAAAATGAAAAAGAGCTAACACACAATTATATACGTAATTTTAAGTGATTAAACAGCTTCTCGGCCAAAATATTCCAATTCCTGCTCAGATATAGCACATGTATTCTGAAAGCCCTATCCTCAGAGACGAGAAAACAAGATTTGGCATAAAGCACTTCCTTTCACCTTCTTTCTGGGGCAGCAAGCCTAGTCACCAGGTGGCTCCTTCCTGTTGTGCTGGCAGAGTAGGGCACTTCATCAACAGATTGATTCTCCTTTACTGTGAGAATAGTGCACGTCACCTACAGGTCTCTTCCCCTCTGCTGAGGCAGCAGAACACATGAGCAGCTAAGCACTGTGTTATGATGTTTCAGCGTACACAACCTGCCTCTTTATGCACTGAGACTGGTTTACAGAGCAGCCTGATGCCAACAGCATGGGATCAATTCCCATCACCGGTTTGAGGTTACCATGAAAGACTCTCCTTCTCAACCTCTTCCCTCACCTGAGGTTTGGTGGCCCTCAGGTTAAATCACCATCAGTCGCTTCTCTCTCTAATGAGAGAGTAGCCCCTATGATCTGGTAAGACTATGGCGACACAACCAACATTTCCACCACCTTTTACTTTTATGACAGGAGACAAAGTGGTTCTGGATCATTTTTGTTACAAGAATATTTGAACAGTTGGGCACATCCAGTCCCTTTCTGATGGGATAAGTACAGAATGTGCTGGGCTTATCAGTGCCATTGTTGTCTCGCCAACAACTGTGCTGTTCTACTAGTAATAATCAGTTGTACCCTCCTTGTGAAATCCTTCAATTTAATAACGATTAAACAGGAACTGAGAGACAAAGAAAGACAAAATTCCATCTAAATTATGTTCTATCAGTCTAATAGGCACATGAAACAACCTTTATGGAGTTGCAGCAATCCATCTTTGTCAATTAGTTTACAGCAGAACATGAGGAAATCCCTGGTGGAGGAGAGCTTTGAGAAGCAGAAGCTCAAAGACACATGTTCCTTCCAAATATGCTACACTTACAGCATTCAGTTATTCATGCCACAGTATCAATGTTTATTAAATAAATTGGTTTGATTATTACTAAGATTTCTTTCTGATAGCTTAGTAAATATCAACAAAATCTACAACAGATCACGAACATGGACATGAGAGGAGAGGCTCTTAAACATAATCAAAAGAAAATGTCTGCACAGACAGCATCTGCCAGTATAACATGTTAATATTATTGTTAGAAGCATGTATACATGGATTAAAAATTAGCTGCTTTTATTTGACAGGTGCCATTTGACCTTAATAAGCAATTTCAAACGTCTCTTATAGCTCACGTCAGCACTGTTTGCAGTTCATTTTTCTTTTTGACTACATTATTCTAGGAAACAATTTCTTTCTCTATCACTTGATTTGTATGGGTGAAACAGTATTTCGCAAACACCACGGGACAGGCTTTATGCTCTATCACCTCTGCCTACGACCTTTTCAACCAGTTTATGTTTGGAACAATGAGCAAAATTAATGGCATGAATCTGCAGTCGAGATTGAACTGCTGGCAAGAATCTTACTGAAGAAAATATTTCACTCAATCCTCCGCTTGGAAAAGAGACCATCCAACATAATTTTCCCAACAGACATTAGATGCAGAGCTCTTTTGGTGTTGCCATGACAACAGCCACTTATCAGCTGCTAGAAACTGGCTTGAAATTGTCAGGTTATTTGTACATGATTTTCAGAATAAAGACCTTGTGGCTCCATCTATTTAACTGAAAAAAAAAAGGGAATAACCTGATTGTTGTCCATTTACCTTGGAGAATTACTTTGTTGAATGAAGCTGTACACAATATTTTTAAAGAAACCTCATTGCCAAGTTTAAACATATCTTTCCAAAGGATGATTTTGGATTCAATACCCCAACAACAATTGTTATTTTGAGAAGCTGCCTTTGTGTTGAGAAATAGAGGCATCTGATTACGAAGACTGAAATGAGTAGCTAAGATGATCATACAAACCTAGAAGTAATGGTCTGGTGATGTTACAGTTTTTAAACATTGGTGGATTGAGGGAGGTCAGAAATTTTCATGTGTGTTGAGGTTGGTATAAGAGAATGAATCAGAGGAGGTGATGACAGTGCAATGAATCTTCATTTTAATGTGGTGAGGGGGAATAGCAAGTTGGATGACCTATTCAGAACATAGGAGCAGCAAGAGAGGGAATATTTATTTTAGTACAGATAATTAAATGCATATTGTACTTGGACTATAAGTCATTACCACTCGAACCATTAAGCTTTTATATGTCTGTCAAGGTCAGTAAGTGATATCTCCAGACTCTTACATTTTTAACTCACTTCAAAAACAGTGGATATCACTTTTTAATTGAACATGCTACCATATCTTTGGCATAAGGTGCGGAACGCTTAGGCAGGCAAACACTGGAGCAGCTGTTTCGAACAGATGGGTCTTACAACTGCTGTTGCGATAGTCCTGTCACAAATGGCTTAGCCTGGTCACTTTACTGAAAGGGGTCAAACAAATGTGGCCTTGGTGCGGTGTGACAGAATGCTATTCCAAAAAGAAAAAAGGATTCTGTTTCACAGAGGGTAAAAATCACATAGAAGTGTGGCAGGTCCACAGATCAAGCACATCAAAACATTAAATACTGAATGCAATTGGGTGTTTTTCTTTTTAAAAAAAAAAGCAAAATCCAAGAGAAGCAGTCTTTGTATTAACAATGTTTTGGTCAATTGCATGGTAACTAAATAGTGAAATGTAGAATTGCACAATTAAATTGAAAAGTGTGTATGTAGTTATAACCTTGAGCAACTAAACCATATTGGCATTTGCGCAGAATTAGAGAGAGTACAACACAGAAACAGGGCTCCCTGCCCAATTATTCCACAAAGCCTCCTCATACCCCACTTAGTTTAACGCTATCAACGTATTCTTCTGTTCTTTTCTCTATCAGGAGTTTATTATGCTTCTACTGAGATATATTTATGTAATATTCACGGCAAACATTTCTAGTTGTAGCAAATTTCATCTTATAAGGAACCTCGGAATAAAGATGATCCTCCTGAACTCCTTATCAGTTTTATTAGTGATTATCAATGTTTATTACATCTTTCTCCACTTCTAAGGATTATAGAAAGAACCAATGCAGAGGGAAATTGAGCCCTATTACATTGTTTTAATGCTAATCTGCAACTTGAACCATTCTCTGAACCCAAACTATGATTGTAATAAAAAAATTATTTAGTGTAAATTTGAAAAAATATCATTGACTCTCTTAAAGGATGAATTTTAATCTGACTCGATCCTGTCTCCAAAGTCCTGTGGACACCTCAGGACTAGTTAGAAAAGGTAGACTTTGAGTAATCCATAGTGCAGGTTCACTCCCTTTATTGAAAAAAGTACTCTATTAAACAGCTGAAATCAGCATCGTACCATCTGGGAGAAGACTCAGTGAAAATGCCAGCTGAGATAGAAATGAATCCAGGGCTTTTGTCTATGGTATGCTGAACAAATTTACTGACCTGCAGTTCAGTTTCCTAATAGCAACTGTGCTTTCCATCACGACATATCTATGTCCAAAAGAATGCAGAGATGGAATCACAGAATCATACAGCACAGGAGGCCACCATTTTTTTGGGGGGTGCTTTCCTTATTTCCTTTGTTTTACGTTTAACTTTTTTTAAAATTAAAAAACAAATTCTCCTCCATGGATGCCGAATATCCAGTAAATCCAGAGCTTGGTAGCATGACAGCGTCTTGTCCTGTCCTGTCTTCATCGTCTGACGCAAATCTCCTGTCCTTTCCACATTCAAGAATGATTGCATCTCCACGTTCCACCCAGTCTCTGTTCAGAACTCAAATTGGCAAATTAAAATGACCATTTTAAATCAGCAAAACTGCATGCATGACTTCTATTAAAATTAGGCAGACGTGAGGACTGCAGATACTGGAAACCAGAGTTTAGATCAGAGTGGTGCCGGAAAAGCACAGCAGGTCAGGCAGCATCCGAGGAGCAGGAAAACCGACGTTTCGGGCAAAAGCCCTTCATCAGGAATAGAGGTAGGAAGGCTCCAGGGTGGAGAGATAAATGGAGGGTGGTGGGGCTGGGGAGAAGGTAGCAAAGAGTACAATAGGTGAATGGTAGTGGGGATGGAGGTGATAGGTCAGAGAGGAGGGTGGAGCGGATAGGTGGGAAGGGAGATTGGCAGGTAGGACAGGTCATGAGGACAGTGCTGAGCTGGAAGGTTGGAACTGAGGTAAGGTGGGGGGAGAACTACTCAGTGACAAAATGTCAATCATGAAGTTCAGTAGCTAATGAATCAATTTGCAAATAAAAAGTCGATGTGAAATAAGGGGAAGACAACTAAGCTGAACAAAAAACCAGGAAGTACACAAAGGGAGGCAAAATGAAGTCTCTCTAGGCAAAAAAAATTGCATTTATATAGGATCTTAACATTAAAATAAATTCCAAAATGGTAAATGACAAAGGAAACAGATGTTGAACTAGACAGCGTGAGAGAGATTGAGATTTGGAGCATTTACAAAATGTTTGGTCAAAGTGACAGGACTTGCGAAACATTTTAAAAGTGATTTAAGAAGTTGAGCCATACTACACAGAAACAGACCCTTCCCTCCAACTTGTCCATGCTGACCATGCTTCCCCAAACTAAACGAGTTGAGAAGTGGACGGATTTATTGAGGGAACTTCATAAAGTGAACAGATGACAACCAAAGGCACTGTGATGACTGCTTTAGAGAAAGGGTGAGGAAAATGTATAAGAAACCAAAATTAGGAAACTGTCTCTTTTCTGAAACAAAACGATATTGAGGGAGACTGCAGACGGAATAGTGCAAGTTATGAAATGAATTGTAGACATGGACTAGAATTTTAAATGCAATAGACAGCACAGACATCTGGGAATTAAGGTAGTTGATGTTTAAGACTCAATGCAGGACAAGATGCTGTTGTTAGCTTTTCAGCAGGTTTACATTGACAGAGGGGAAAGGTAAAGTTAATTACAAAGAGGATACAGAAGTATGCAAAGTAAAGATGGTAAAAGTTTGTTTAAGGGATAAGCAATTTCCTCACAAGATTGGAAGAGCAGTTTTAAGTTTAGTTTAGGGCTAAATGGATGCTAAGATTGTGAATGGACCGGCTGAGTCTGAGCGAGCGCTTGAGTACAGGAATGGTGCCAGGGCTAGGATAGCATCTGACATCATAGTCATACAGCATGGAAACAGACCCTTCGATCCAACCAGTCCATGCTGACCATAATCCCAAACTAAATTAGTCCCACCTGTCTGCACTTCGTCCATATCCCAACAAACATTTGTTATTCATGCACTTATTAGTGTTGTAACACTTTTAACACTTGTAACACTTTTAAATGTTGTAAATCCTCTGGATGTTCATTCCACACACGAACCATTGTGTGTGCGAAAAAGGTTCCCCTCAAGTTCCTTTTAAATCTCTCTCCTCTCACCTTAAACCTATGCCCTCTAGTTTTGAACTCACCCACTTAGGGAAACGACATCTGCCATTCATCTTATCTATGCCCCTCATGATTAGTAAACTTCTATCAGGTCACCCTTCAGCCTCCTTCGCTCCAGTGCAAAAAGTTCCAGCCTCTGCTTATAACGCAAACCCTCCACTCCCAGCGACATCTTGGTCAATCTTTTCTGAATCCTCTCCAGCTTAATAATATCTTTCGCAAAACAAGGAGACCATAACTGCACACAGTATTCCAGAAGAGGCTGCACCAACATCCTGTACAACCTCAACATACTCTACCTCCTATACTCAAAGATCTGAGCAATGAAGACAAGTGTGCTAAATGCCTTCATAACTGCCCTGTCTACCGGCAATGCAAATTTTAAAGAAATATGTGCATGAACTTCTAAGGTCTTTCTGTTCTACTCCACTACCCAAGGCCTTATTTTTAATTGAATAAGTCCTGTTCTTGTTTGTTTTACCAAAATACAATGCCTTACATTTATCCAAATTAAACTCTGAAATTAAAAATAATCTCCCTAAAGTTCAGTTGAAAGAAATTGCGATTCATCCACAATCAAACAAAATCTGACAGTATAAAAAGGCAGTCAAAGGCAATTGAGAGATGAAACTAGACATTTTCAGCATACAAGTAAAATGTCATTGATGGTAGAAATCTGAAATCAAAATTTTTAAAAAATGCTGAAAATACTGGCAGCATCTGCGATGAGAATATTACCATTTCAGATTATTATCCTTTCACCAGCATATCTGAAAGATAACGTTTTGTTTTTATTTTCAGAATACAAATAGAAGCTCATCATATGCAGATGAAGGACATTCACTGAAATTCAGAAAGAGGGTAGACTCTTGCAATACTCAATGCTGGACAAGAGATGGTGGTGAAACCTCTGCTAGGTTAAGATTAGAGAGGTATGAACATTATTAATTTAGAGACAGATACGAGGTCAAGACCACAAGAGAAAGAATTAAGGAAGGAGATTTGGAGAAGATCAGTTGGTTGGTAATTACACTTTTGAAAGCTTAAGTTTGGAGATGGGGCTGAAAGAATTTTAAAGTGAGGGAGTGATAGCAATGAAAGGGATGCAGAGAATATTTGACGACTGAAAAAGTCAGAGGGAGCAAGAGAAATGAGTGGGCAAGTTGAGTCATGGGAAAAATTGTTGAAGAATCATCAGTAGTGATAGAGAAGGGATTGGGATTTGAAGAATGAGTCGTGAAACAGTAACATTCTCCTCACAGATGAAATGAATGGAATACTGAATGGAAAAGAGGTAAAGAAAATATCAATAGCCCTGGTGGAATCATGTTTGCAGGCAAAGCGATGACAACAATCAGGCAATGGTCAAGAATACAAATAAATATGCACATTTATTGACACACAGCACACATTTTTCCTGGTAAAATTTATTTTCCTTGGTAAATTAGTCCTTCTATGTTAATATCTCAGTTTCCCTTTTGGTGTCTGGCACTATTACTGAAGTTAAAACAGGACATTAATATGAGTGTATCAAAATTTGTTTGTGATTGCTGACAATATGCCAATACTAGAGGATCTGCAGTTCTGTTTATATTTCAGAGTCTATCCTTACCTTTTCCCACAACTGAGAAATGTTTGAAAGCACTGTGTTAATTCTTCATATGGTCAGTCCTAATGGGTTAATATTGTAAACCAACTTGAAAATGCTCAAGCGGTGTAAATGGTATTTCTAATGTGCAAAAATCATGTCAGTCAGGCATGCTAAACAGGCCTTTCAAATCCAGCAGGAAAATCAGGGAGATATCAACTTACCTCTATCTAGTAAATTTTAGGTCTCAACAATATCAATTAAATGATGATCAGAAAATATGATGACTGTGAAATTATTGAACTTATCAAAATGACTTGTGAAAATAAGTTATTTTCCTGTTGAAGGGATGGTTCTGTTCTTACAGAACACATTTGCTCACAGTTGGCTGGATCTTTATATCGGAACAAGTTATAATTGAAGTTATAGTTCTACATCATAATACAAGGAATTAAATATAAACAAGATGGATCAAGAAGGATAAGATAGTGAGCCACAGGGAAAGTTGGATACTGTTTATGGACAGACCAGAGGTGTTTGTCATAGCATGTAACCAAAAGGCATTTTGACCACTGTGCTCTGAGCAATGACCAAATTATACTATTTTGTAGTACGTAAAAAATAAATCACTCACTCACGTGGGTTGATTTAAAATTCTGACCCTTGCATTCAAATTCGTTCACCCCTTGTTATCCAACTGCATGCTGAATGTGTGGCCCCCACCCACACCCCACAAACATCCAGAACTCTCTGTTTATCTTGATAATGAACAAGAGAAGACATCCACAGACTAGGCTCAGGAATACTTCAGGAGCTTCAGTGTTGACTCAATAGCCAATATATCCTAATGTCAAGTCTTTTAACAATATGTTACAGATAAGGCACAGGAATTATGACACTTGAAACTTAAAAAGAACAGCTAGTCAGACATAGCTATACCATCTCAAGGTGGTATTGCAACAATGCCAATAATCAGACTTAGGGACAGTTAAATAGTGCAATGTCTAAACCACTTTGAACTTCTAATATCTGCAATAAATCTAGCCCATTAAACCACTGCCAATACATTTTCTTCAGTTTAAATTGCTATCTTCATCATCACTTGCTTTTATAGTGCCAAGCAGCATAAGTGGATTGGAGTCATAAGCTTTCTTTTAGTAGCTTTAAAAATACAAGTACATAGCATTTGACTAATCTCCTTATAATGGGCAAATTGTTTCTTCAATGTAAAATATACAACTCTTAGTCAGTTTTCAGAAGATTTGTAGCTCAGCTCGAGGTTCTGGATGTAGGTTTGCTCGCTGAGCTGGAAGGTTCATTTCCAGATGCTTCATCACCATACTAGGTAACATCTTCAGTGGGCCTCAGGCAAAGCTCGGAGTGTGACAACTCTGTCACACAAATGGAGACGAGAGAAACAATATTACTTTGTTATAGAAAGTTGGGTTAAAAGGCAACCTGAGAGGTGTCTGAAAAATGATCAAAAACTGTAATGAAGTAATTCAGGAAAAAATGTTTCTATTGGTCAGCAAATTAGTAACTTCTAAAATTATGGGTCAGGATATTCAGATAACCAGGTGGTGATTGGATTACTGTAGACGAGATTTACATGTTGGAACCCTGTGCAATCCGAATGCAGCAGTCTCCTTGGAAATAAAGCAGGAAGTGGAAAATCCCAACAGATCCTTAAAAAAAAACCATGACTTAGGAGAATTCAGGAAGTTTTGCCTCCATTAAATTAATTAAACCCAGGAAAAATTAGACAATCAAAAATCTAGTCTAATTTGTGGCTGACTATTGTGCCGACCTGCTTCCTCCACCCTGTTACATCCCAAAACTACACCTCCACTTTTATCCCTTACAGCCATGAAGCCTGACAACTCCCTGCCAACCAGACTCGTGTGCACTAACTCCAATCCTGTGTCTCCTGACCCCTGTCCTCACTACAAACATGAAGCTTCAAAACCCCCTCCCTGCTCACCATTTCCTTGACCCACTGGCCCTGACATCACCCTCATTACACTCCATGGTGCTGCCAGACACCAACCACCTTGACCTATGCCTAACCCTAACCTGTACCTCTAACCTATCCTTTCACTTACCCTTTCAGAGGAACTGCCAAAGTGACTGGCTGTGCCACTGACAATTAAGTAAGGAATATAGCACATTGACTGCTACATAAGGGTCTGACTTTCCTGACTAGCCCACATTACTGGGGAGCTGTGGTGATTTCACCTATGTCTGGCCATTTCTGAAGAAGCGGGACTGAATTTGCTGGCTCGAAAACTTAGTCCTAATGGGAAAGAATATGAGCAGAGTGATAAATTAATTGTTGATTGCCACACCTCAAAATATTCAGTCATTGCTCTTGATGTGGGCAATGCCAACCATACATAGTTTCTCAGAAAAGATCTTCTAATGATCTTTGTTTTAGGAATTTGACATAATCACAAGAAAGGAATGATTAGATGCTGAGAGAAAAAACTTGTAAGCCAAGAATTGTTACTATAAGGAGAGGAAGAAATTCATTTGGACTTATATTAAGTACATAAATGATGGTGGTACAGATGGCATGCACCTCAATCGAGTGTCCTGAAACAAAGAAAATTTACAGCCCAGGAACAGGCCCTTTGGCCCTCCAAGCCTGAGCCGATCCAAACCTACTGTCTAAACCTGTCGCCCAATTCCTAAGCATCTGTATCCCTCTGCTCCCCACCTACTCTTGCATCTGGCCAGACGCATCTTACATGAATCTACTGTGCCTGCCTCTACTACTCTGCTGGCAACGTGTTCCAGACACCTATCACCTCTGTGTAAAGTACTTGCCCTTTTAAACTTTTCACCTCTCACCTTGAAAGTGTGACCTCTCGTTATTGAATCCTTCACCCTGGGAAAATGCTTATCTCTATCTACCCGTCTATACCCTTCATGATTTTGTAGACCTCAATCAGGTCCCCCCTTAACTCCTTTTTTCTAATGAAAACAAACCTAACCTACTCAACCTCTCTTCATATCTAGCACCTTCCATACCAGGCAACATCTCATAAACCTTCTCTGCACTCTCTCCAAAGCGTCCACAACTTTGTGGTAATGTGGCAACCAGAGCTGTACACCATATTCTAAATGTGGCCGAACCAATATTGTGTACAATTTTAACATGACCTGCCAGCTCTTATATTCAATAACCTGTCTGATGAAGGCTAGCATATCATATGCCTTCTTGACCACTCTATCCATCTGTGCAGCAACCTTCAGCAACAACGGACCTGCACTCCCAGATCTCTCTGCTCATCAACTTTTCCCAAGGCTCTTCCGTTTACTGTATAATTTGCTTTAGAATTAGACTTCACAAAATGCATCTGCCACTTCTCTGCCCAACTCTCCAGTCTATCTATATTCTCCTGTATTCTTTGACAGTCGCTTATGCTTTCTGCTACTCCACCAATCTTCATGTCATCTGCAAACTTGCTGATCATACTAACAGGACCCTGTTCCAGATCATTTATGTATATCAACACAAACAACAGTGGCCCCAGCACTGACCCCTGTGGGACACCACTGGTCACCTTGCTCCATTTTGAGAAACTCCCTTCAACTACTACTCTATCTCCTGTTGCTCAACGAGTTCTTTATCCACCTAGCTAGAACACCCTGCACACCATGTGACTTCATTTTCTCTATTAGTTTACCATAGAGAACCTTATCAAACGTCTTACTAAAGTCCATGTAAATGACATCTACAGCCCTTCCTTCATCTATAAACTTGGTGTTGCTCAACGAGTTCTTTATCCACCTAGCTAGAACACCCTGCACACCATGTGACTTCATTTTCTCTATTAGTTTACCATGGGGAACCTTATCAAACGTCTTACTAAAGTCCATGTAAATGACATCTACGGTCTTCCTTCATCTATCAACTTGGTCACTTCCTCGAAGAACTCTATTAAGTTGGTAAGGCACAATCTCCCCTGCACAAAACCATGTTGCCTATCACTGATAAGCCCATTCTTTTCTAAACATAAATAGATCTTATCCCTCAGTACCCTCTCCAGCAACTTTCCCACAACTGAAGTCAGGCTCACTGGTCTGTAGTTAACAGGAATATCCCTACTACACTTCTTGTACAGGGGGACAACATGAGCAATCCTCCAGTCCTCTGGCACCTCAACTGTGTTTAAGGATGCCACAAAGGTATCTGTCAGGGCCCCAGTTATTTCCTCTCTCACCTCCCCCAGCAACCTGGGATAGATCCCATCCGGTCCTGGGGATTTGTCCACCTCAATAACATCTAGCCTACCCAACACATCTTCACTACTTATGTCAACACTACTTATGTCAGACTAATCAAACTTCTATCTCTAATCTCAACACTCATCATGTCCCTTTCCTCAGTGAACACTGATTGAGAATGTCCTGAGATTGGGCCTCACTGAAATTTTGATGGGCCTGTCTGCCTCCATTTTCAATTTGTGCATTTGAGTGCAAACGCTGGTCAGTGTGAAATCCTGTAAAGGATTTGGGATCTGGAGTTACTGTACTAATTTTTTTGGTTTGGTGGTGGGGGTGGGAAGGTGAGGGGTTTGAAAGCACAACCCATACTTTAAAAGCAAAATGACTGAATTTGAGCAAGACACAAATAGAATTGCGGCGAAAGGGTCACGTAAAAAGCAAAGTTCTCAACAGGGAATTGTCAAAAAGACACTTGCTACTGCACTCATTCTTCATGTTTCAAATCAAAGGATAAACTGACCCAAGATTGTTTTGCAGTGTACCATTCAAAACCTGCAAATACAATCATGCCAATTTAATTCACCCAGCCCTAATTCTAGTGGACTGGACCCATTAACTATGAAAGAACAGCCATTCTGTTTGCTGCTGTGAATTTTAGGCAGAACATGGCAAACTACTGATTTTCTTTAAAAAAAAGCTTTTAAAGGAAGTCTCTGCAGTGCCTCAGCCAGAAACTGAGGTTAATACAGTTTCCTTGTCCAGCTGACATTGAGATGAGGTGTTAGCCAATGTGCCTGAACTATTTCATTCTCTGTGTGACTAATCTTCATTATGGTCAACCTTTCAATGGTTACCTTGTTATTACCTGTCTGGAACAAGACAAGCCATCTGCCTTACTAGACAGAAAAGATCAACCAGATCAGACTTTATCAACGCACAATGACACAAGTCACTTGAGAAAAATAAATAGCTAACTCACACGGCCAAGTCTAAAATGCAATTCAAATCGTGAATGGCCTTTACAGGCTTTAACAGAGGTGCTGGATTTCTATCATGTACACGGGCGAGACCCCTATTCAAAAAGCTATGCTTGATCCATTTGCAGAGGTGGTGTCTGCAATGTGTTTGAAGAAAAGTAAAATTGTTTTATGATGGAAAATTGAGACCAAACTACAATCAGCCAGTCCTTGTGAATAGCAGCCACAGGGATTATTTAAGTTAGTGCTACTGGATTTTATAACGGAGCTAACTCTTTGAATCCTGGATTTCATTGTGGAATTTACACAGTACATTGTAAGGCTGTATTTTCCCAACCCTAAATAAAGTGGGCAATGGTGAGTCAGATGAGAAAGTTTTGCAACCAAGTTTTGAACAGTGAGATAAGAATCTCACTAGTCAGCAGTGGGAGATGTTTTTGCATGTATTATTATTTCTTTAGTACCTAATATTGCCTCATTCATATATAGTTTTCTATTTTTCAGAGAGAAACTAGACTATGACAATTCTTGACATGGAAGTTTGAGCAGGTACTCATCACTTTCCTCCAGGCTTCCGTTATGGACAGTGGTGCCAACATCACTAGGTTTGCTTCATGGACTGCACCTGCCTGTGCCCTGGCACTGAACATGCACTAGCCTCACTGTTTCCTCATGGCACATCTTTGATCCACTTCAATAGAGTTCCCTTCTTGATTTCTGCACTTTGATGAGTAACTGCACCTTCCATTGTACTGCCACAGACAGACCAGTTTGCAATGACAGACACTCAGCTAATGGACTGGAGCAACGCCATCTCAGGGCTCTGCACTTACTCTCAATGCTCACTCACTACTTGGATGCTCACAGTATCTCTAGCTTGGCTTGCCTTTCTGCATTTTGCTGTCTGATTCAAAGTCTCAATGCTTCTGCCTTGCCTGGTCATTTATCATAGACACAAACCCAGGCAGCTTAACATAGTTGTCCGCAGTGATTAGTGTAGGAGGTAGACATATCACTATGCGGCACCAATATCACACCTACAGCAAACACCAGCAGATTATATGGTAAACATACTGCATGCATTTTAGTCACATGGTCATGAGTCAAGGGAAGTAGACTGTGGTCAAATTAAGTGGACCTTTATCCATCCAGGGGTCCTGCCAAAGTCAGTCAAGGAAACAAAAAAATCTGGAAATCACAACAGGTCAAGCAGCATTCTTGGAGAGAGAGATCAATCTAACATTTCAAGTCTAAATGATTCTTCATCAGGGCTAACAAAGTGTGGAGGGGGCAGTATTTATGCAATGGTGGGGGAGTGGAGTGCTAGGGGTGAAAGGGTATTAATAATGTGGATTAAGTGATTGGAATGTAAGAATGGCAGAACAATGTGTCTAACTGCCAGACTGGAAAGAACAGATAGTTCCATAGGAGTGGGGAGAGGGGACGGAGAACAAGGTGACAGAGAATGTAAAAGTAAAGTTAAAAGAAATGGAAGGGATGGAAATGGATTCACAATCTGAAGGTGTTGAACTCAATATGAAGTCTAGAAGGTTATAAAGTGGCTAGTCTGAAGATGAGATGTTGTTCCTCCAGTTTGCTCTGTGATTCACTGAAGTACTGCATAAGGCCAAGGGCAGATTCATCCTTTGCACGGACTGCAAAGTGGTCATCCAGCCTACGTTTGGTTTCTCCAATCTACAGTAGGCCACTTTGGATACAGCGAATGCAATAGACCAGTTTGGAGGAGGTCCAGGTGGAATGCTGCTTCACCTGGAAAGACTGTAGCTCCTACATTGTGTCCAGTCAAGTACAGGGTTTGGTCCAGTCAGAGTGTCCTATATAATCCTGGCACACTGTGTTCCATACAACTGAAGCAGGAAAAGATGGAATGTGATGGATATTGAAGAGCTGGGAGAGCAGCGGCAGTCTTCCTAGAAGGAAGATGAAGACATTAGGCAGGAAGACAATAGAGCATTGCATCATCAGGTGCCAAAAGCCAGATAGGATTTTATTGACACCTGGATCCAGTAAATGTGAACTGGGTGCAGGGATCATTGACTTACTGTAAATCTACAGATGCTCAAAAGGCAAGTAACACCTATCAGTCCCCAGAAGCAAGTGCAGCTTTTTACTAAATAAAAACCAAAATAAATGTGGATGCTGTAAATCAGAAACAAAAACACAAGGTACTGGAAAAGATCAGTAGGTCTGGCAGCATCTGTAAAGAGAAATCAGACTTAACATCTCGGGTTCAGTGTTTTCGGGAAGGGTCACTGGACCCAAAATGTTAACTTTTATTTCTCTTCGCTGCCAGACCTGTTGAGGTTTTCCAGCAACTGCAGTTTTTTAGTCTCTAATTTTGTATCCAGACAGCCAAATTCCCCTGTACTTTCTAGGGGAACCTTATCAAATACCCATGTACACCACATCTATTGTTCTACCTTCATCAATGTGTTTTGCCATATCCTCAAAGAATTCAGTAAGGCTTGTGAGGCATGACCTGTCCCTTACAGAGCCATGGTGACTATCTCTAATCAAGCTATGCTTTTCCAAATAATCATAAATCCTATCTCTCAGAATCCTCTCCAATACTTTGCCCATCACAGATGTAAGACTGACTGGCCTGCAATTCCCAGGGTTATCCCTATTCCCTTTCTTGAACAAGGGAATAACATTTGCTACCCTCCAATCATATGGATAGTGACAGTGGAGAGACAAAGATTATCACCAAAGGTACAGCAATCTCTTCCCTTGTTTTCCAAAATAACCTTGGGTATATCCCGTCTGGCCCAGGGGACTTATCCATTCTCATGTTTTTCAAAATTTCCAACACATTCTCCTTCTTAACATCAACCTGTTCGAGCATATCAGCCTGTCTTACGCTGCCTTCATAAATGACAAGGTCCTTCTTACTAGTGAATACTGAAGCAAAGGATTCATTAAGGACCTCCCCAACCTCTTCCAACTCCAGGCATAAGTTTCCTCCACTACCCGCAACTGGCTCTACCCTCATTCTGGCCATTTCCTTCTTCCTCAGATAACTGCAGAACGTCTTAGGGTTTTCCTTAATCCTACTCGCCAAGGCTTTTTCATCCCTCTTCTAGCTCTCCCAAGCCCATTCTTCAGTTCCTTCCTGGTTACCTTGTAATCCTTTGGAGCACTGCCTGATCCTTGCTTCCTCAACCTTAAGTAAGCTTCATTATTCCTCTTGGCTAGATGTTCCACATCTGTATTCCAAAGTTCCTTCACCCTACCATCCTTCCTTACCTCAGTTGGACAAACTAATCCAGCACTCACAGCAAGTGCTCTCTAAACTACCTCAACATTTCTGTCATGCACTTTCCTGATGATATCGGCTCCACAGTTCCTACATTGTAATTCCCACTCGCCCAATTAAATACTTCCCCATACCATCTGCTCCAATCTCTCTCCATGACTATAATTAAGGTCAGGGAGTTGCGATCACTATCATCGTAATGCTCTCCCACCTGAGAGGTCTGACACCTGACCTGATTCGTTGCCAAGTACCAAATATAATATGGCCTCCACTCTAGTCAGCCTATCTACATACTGAGTCAGGAATCCTTCCTGGACAGACTTAACAAAATCTGCTCTATTGAAACTAATTGCACTAAGGAGGTTACAATCAGTATCAGGCAAGTTGAAGTCAACCATGACAACAATCATTACCTCTGCACTTTTCCAAACTGTTCCTCTGTATCTCTGTTACCTTGTGTGTTGGGGAGGGGGTGGTCTGCAGAATATCCCCAATAAAGTAAGTGCTCCTTTCCGGTTTCTGACTTCCACCCATACTGACCCTGGAGACAAACTCTCCTCGACGACCTCCCTTTCTGTAGCTGTGATACTATCACTGATTACCAATGCCACTCCCCCACCTCTTTTACCTCCCCGCGCACCACCCCCATTCCTTTTGAAACATGTAAACCCCAGAACATTCACCAACCATTCCAGTCCCTGTGATCAGATGATCAGAAATTAACGTAACATCCTAAGGAAGTGCCTATGAGAACACAATTTTCTTAAATTTCCATTTAAATTAAGTTTAATTTGCATTTAAACACCTTGGTGGCATGGTAGTAATGTCACTAGGCTAAAAACTCAGGCTGATGCTCTGGGAACATACATTTGAATCCCAACGTGTCAGTAGTTGAAATTTTAATTCAATAAAAAACATTGAGTTTCTTTACTGCTCTATTTAAAAATCTGGTTGCAATGTTAAGAGATTCCTGACCAAGTGTAATTGGAGGTTGGTTTAATGGAAAAAGAAAATCTGGAATTAAGAATCTCCTGATTACCACGAAACTATTGATGGTCAGGAAAAAACCTAATTGGCGCACTAATGACCCTCAGAGCAGGACATCTGCTATCCTTACCTGGTCTGGACTATATATGACTCCAAATCCCACAGCCAAATGGTTGACTCTCAACTATCCTGTAAAACGGCCACTCAGTTCAAGGGCAGCTAAAGATGTGCAATAAATGTTAACCTGCCAGTGACACTCACGTCCAACAACTCCAACAAGAATAAATACAAAGGAATTGCTTGGCTGAACAGTTTGATGTTTTGAGATAAGTAAATATTAATTTGTGTAACTCACTTTCTGCAAGTTTTTGAGCCGCATATTTGGTTTACAGTTAGCTCCATGCCTCTCTGGCACAAATGCAGGGGGACCACCTGGCCATGGAACTTTAGATTAATAAACTACCAAATGCCTCTGAACTCAATTTGCCTTTGCCACATTTCCAGGTAATACATTCCATACCCAAGTGGAGTGAAAATGATTTTCTTCACTTCACCTATGCTGCTTTCGTAGATCACTTAAGATCTATACCTTGTTCTTCTCCCTATCTAGCCCACTCATGATTTTGAAAGCTTCTATGTGATCTCTTCTCAGTCTTCTTCTCTACAAGGAGAACAGTCCCAACCACTTCAGTCTATCATAACTAAAGTTCCTCATCCCTAGAACCATTTTTGAAAATTTCTTCTGTCAAGTGTGTTCACATTCTTCCTATAATGTGGCATCCAGAACCTTACACAATTAGTATGAATACAGTCTGGTCCAACCTGTGAGCTGAGTGCCTGCTCAAGCATTTAAAGTGTTCCAGAAGCAACCTTTCAATGCTAGTTGCCAGCATGCCTTGCAAGCAGGTCTATCCTTCCTAATCAGCCTGAAAGTGGATCAGTGAGGTGCCATGATGGTTGTGACAGGTTGGAAAATGTTGGACCTAATGTCCGTGTGGCCATGGATTGTGCCCTGTGATACTGTTTACTGTTGAGCACAATAGAGTGTGCTGGCAGCCAACGGTGAGCTGAAGTAGCCAAGTATCTGCTCTGCCTTCCAGATAGAGAATTCTCAATGTCTAGATTGATCGATGTGTATGGAAAGATAGGAAGCAGAATATTAATGGGGTGAGTTGCAGCTTTAACAAGGCATTTAACAAGCTATAATCACTCTTAATTGACAAACTGCCGCTGCCTAGTCAGAAACTGGCCTCAATACTCAGCAAATACATTAAAAGTGCAGTGAGTTGTTCCTGATGTTCAGATGTGCCTCACCTGATTACTCTCCTGATTCTGCCACAGACCTCATTGCTCAAAACCCTAGAATAGCACAGACCTCATTGCTCAAAACCCTAGAATAGAAGAGAATAGAATACCTGGTGTGGAAATAGGCCCATTGGCCCAACAAGTCTACACCGACCCTCCGAAGAGTAACCCACCCAGACCCATTCTCCAACCTTATTACTCTACATTTACCCCTGACTTGCCAACATATCCCTGAACAGCATGGCCAATTCACCTGACCTGCACATCTTTGGACTGTGGGAGGAAACTGGAGCGTCTGGAGGAAACCCATGCAGACACGGGGAGAATGTGCAAACTTGAGGCTGGAATTGAACCTGGGTCCCTGGCGCTGTGAGGCAGTAGTGCTAACCACATAGCTTGCATTGTGAAACTGACATTAACCTCTGCACCAGTTAAATGCAGAAATCCAGAAGCTGCTACTGGTGATTCTCTGCCTCTTATTAGAGTATGCTATTGAACTTATCTAACACTGCAATCAAGTAAAAACCTTCAAACTAATAAGCTGCCTTTTTTCATTATTAATATCATTGTATTACCATCCCAGCTGGTGCTGCTGCTGGACAACTCAGACCTCTGATTGAAACCTAGCTAGACAGATCAAATTTTGTATTTTGATTTGGTTTTAGTGAGGTGGTTTATTCACTGAAACACACAATAGTGCAGATTTAGGTTTAACAATAAAATAGTTTATTATGCAAAAGGATAGAGGATAAAATAAACCAAACCATTCAACACAATAATAACATAAACTTAAAGATTCCAAAACCCATTAATCACAACACTCCACTACAGTACTCACACCAGAGAGAAAGGTCTTCTCTTTCAAATCTATACAGTTTAGTTTAACTGTGGCTTCAATCCTCCACATTGAGAATCTGACAGCCTTTTTCTGAAGTCTTCATATAAGTGACTCAAGATTTTCTCAGCCTCAACTACCCTCTTAAGGGTTTTAACCAAACACTCCTGGTGTTTAAAGTAAATCCTTTAGAAGATGATAAGCATATTCTTAGAAGTTCTAGAACTACCTCCTATTTTCAGAAACAATAGTTTCACATAGTCAGCTTCAGCCAAGACATGTGCAAAGATGACCCAAATAGAAACCTAAAAAGCTTTTTCTCCCCCCAAGCTACGGGTACTTTACATAAGCTCCCCAAAAATTCCAGAATCTTCTATTTGAAAGTCTCATGCACTACACTGTTTGCTTGGTTCAGTTGTAAACTCTCCCAATGTAATAAAATTCCAAATACTTCAATAGCCATCACATGAATAACCCATGACCAGAGCTCTCATGTTCAGCATGGTTATGATGACTATTTATACACAGTTTCTGGTAGTCAAACTCCAATCAAATTATTGCAGGCAGATGCAACACAGTCCTATGTTTTCCATTTTCAAAAAAAAATACAGTAAGTTTGCAAAATAATGAAGCTGCTTATGGTGCAATATAATTAGAAATACATTAAACCATAATTGTTTCAGTCATACAGCCCTAGCTTCTGGTGGGACTAGAAAAAGCAAATTATCTACTACTGCAGCTCTAGTAACAAAAAGCCAAGAAAAGGCACAGGAAAACTAGCCTGCAGTCAATTGGCCATAGAACTATTACAGTGCAGAAATAAGCCATTCGACCCATCAGTGAGGGAGAGAGAGAAAGAAGCAGTGAATCTGCACAGTTACTGCCTTTGCTGTTTAAGTTCATGTATCTCTGGACATCAGAGTGCGTCTAGGAAAAATTAACAAACAGCAAAATTCACAGCTGACCTTGGGGGAACCTGTGAGAGAGAAAGCTCACATCAAAGGCACATATAAGTACATATTATTAAACGCATAATATTGCTACAGTAGTGAGCAGAGTGGGTTCTTTCTTAATAATATGTTTTATTGAAATCAGTCTCAATTAAAATTTAAAAATATAAACCTTAAGTACTAAGTTACTGCTCTTTTTTTTGAGCAAAAAGACAGTGCTATTTTCTGGGAATGTAGGTTGTGCAGGAATAAAGATGGCTGTTAATAGAGTGGTATGCTCTTCCTGTTGGATTTGGGAGTTGAGAGAGAGTTTCCATGTGACTGATGATTATGTCTGCAGGAAGTGTCTTTGGTTGCAAACCCTAGCAAACTGCATGGATCAGTTGGAGCGGCAGTTAGCCGGAATGAGGAATTTACATGAGCTAGGGGTGTGATGAATTGCAGTTATAGGAAAGGAGAAAAGCCACAGATACAGTCAGAAAGATGAGTTAACTCCAGGAAAGGTAGGAGGGCTAGGCAGGTATTGCAGGAGTCTTCTGTTGCTATCCCCATTTCAAACAAATATGCTGCTTAGGAAAATATAGGGGGTGATGGACTATCAGGAGAAGGAGCACAAACAGCCAAGTCTCTGGTATTTAGACAGGCTCTAATGTAATGAGGGGTACTTTGGGTTCCTAGCGATCGATTCTGATATTGGGCTCTGGTCAGAGGCACAGACAGACATTTCTACGGCCAGCAATGACAAAATCAGAATGGTATGTTGCCTCCCTGGTGCCAGGATCAAGGATGTCTCAGAGAGGGTGCAGAATGTTCTCAAAGGGGAGAGGAACCAGCAGGAGGTCATTGTATACATTGGAACTAATGGCATAGGAAGGAAAAAGGATGAGATTCTGAAGGGAGAATATAGGAAGTTCAGCAAGAATTTAAAAAGGAGGTCCTCGAGGATAGTGATATCTGGATTACTCCCGGTGCTACAAGCTAGTGAAGGTAGGAAAGAAGGATAGACCAGATGAATGCATGGCTGAGGAGCTGATGCAGGGGAGGGTTTGGACCAGGGAAACAGCGAGGACGGAGATCATTCTGAGACTGGTACAGTTGGGAAAAAGAGCGAGTCAAACAGTCAGGGCAGGCAGGAACAAAGCAGAGAACAAGGTAGGACTGATAAATTAAACTGCATTTACTCAAAGAGGCCTAACAGGGAAGGCAGATGAACTCAGGTCATGGTGAGGAACATGATACTGGGATATCACAGCAATTATAGAAACGTGGCTCAGGGATGGACAGGACAGGCAGCTTATCATTCCAGGATACAAATGCTCAAGGAAGGATAGAAAGATAGGCAAGAGAGGAGGGGATTGGCGTTTTGATAAGGGATAGCATTACTGCTGTGCTTAGGGAAGATATTCCTGGGAACACATCCAGGGAAGTCATTTGGCTAGAACTGAGAAATAAGAAAGGGATGACCACTTTATTGGGATTATACACCCCCTATTGGTCAGCTGGAAATTGAGAAACAAATTAAGGAGATTTCAGTTATCTGTAAGAATAATAGGGTGGTTATGGTAGGGGATTTTAACTTCGCAAACATAGACTGGGATTGCCATAGTGTTAAGGGTTTAGATGGAGATGAATTTGTTAACAAAAAAATTTTCTGATTCAGTATCTGGATTTACCTACTAGACAAGGTGCAAAACTTGACCTACTTTTGTGAAATAAGGCAGGGCAGGTGACTGAGGTGTTAATGAGGGAGCACTTTGGGGCCAGCGATCATAATTCTACTAGTTTTAAAAGAGTCATGGAAAAGAATAGACTGGGTCTAAAAGTTGTAATTCTAAAATGGAGGAAGGGTAATTTTGATGGTATTGGGCAAGAACTTTCAAAAGCTGATTGGGGATAGATGTTCCCAGGTAAAGGGATGGTTGGAAAATGGGAAGCCTTCTAAAATGAGATAACAAGAATCCAGAGACAGTATATTCCTGTTAGGGTGAAAGGAAAAGTTGGTAGGAGTAAGGAAAGCTGGATGATGGTTTTGGTTAAGATAAGGAAGGAAGGATAGATCAGGTATGGACAGCAGAGATTGAGTGAATCCTTAGAAGAGCATAAAGGCAGTAGGAGTATACTTGAGGGAAATCAGGAGGGCAAAAAGGGTACATGAGATAGCTTTGATAAATAGGGCTGAGGAGAATCCAAAGGGATTTTATAAGTGCATTAAGGACAAAAGGGTAATTGGGGGGAGAATACGGCCCCTCAAGGATCAGTGAGGCAGCCACTAAATGAGTATTTTCTATCAGTGTTTACTGAGGAGAAGGACTGGAAGATATAGAATATGGGGAAATAAATTGATGACATATTGAAAACTGTCCATACTATAGAGATGGTGGTGCTGGATGTCTTGAAATGCATAAAAGTGGATAAACCCCCTGGACCTGATCAGGTGTACCCTAGAATTCTGTGGAAAGCTAGGGAAGTGATTACTGGGTCCCTTGCTAAGACATTTGTATCATCAATAGTCACAAATGAGGTGCTGGAAGACAGGAGGTTAGCTCATATGGTGCCACTATTTAATAAAGGTGGTAAGGAAAAGCCAGGGATCTACAGGCCAGTGAGCCTGACATCGGTGGTGGGCAAGTTGTTGGAGAGAATCCTGAGGGGCAGGATTTCCATGTATTTGGAAAGGCAAGGTTTGATTAGGGATAGTCAGCTTTGCGTATGGGAAATCATATCTCACGAACTTGATTGAGTTTTTTGAAGTAACAAAGAGGATTGATGAGGGCAGAGCGGAGGTCGTGATCTGTATGGACTTCAGTAAGGCGTTTGACAAGGTTCCTCATGGGAGACTGGTCAGCAAGGTTAGATCACATGGAATACAAGGAGATCTAGCCATTTGGATATAGAACTGGCTTGAAGGTAGAAGACAGAGGGTGGTGGTGGAGGGTTGCTTTTCAGATTGGAGGCCTGTGACCAGTGGCGTTCCACGAGAATCGGTGCTGGGTTCACTACTTTTCATCATTTGGATAAATGATTTGGATGTGAACATAGGAGGTACAGTTAGTAAGTTTGCAGATGACACCAAAATTGGAGGTGCAGCAGACAGTGAAGGAGGTTACCTCAGATTACAACAGGATCTTGATCAGATGGGCCAGTGAGCTGAGGAGTGGCAGATGGAGTTTAATTTAGATAAATATGAGGTGCTGCATTTTGAAAAAGCAAATCAGAGCAGGACTTGTTGCTGAACAGAGACACCTTGGAGTGCAGGTTCACAGTTCCTTGAAAGTAGAGTTGCAGGTAGATAGGATAGTGAAGGCGGTGTTTGGTATGCTTTCCTTTACTGGACAGAGCATTGAGCATAGGAGTTGGGAGGTCATGTTGTGGCTGTGCAGGACATTTGCTAGGCCACTTTTAGAATATTATGTGCACATCTGGTCTCCTTCCTACTGGACGGTTGTTGTAAAACTTGAAAGGGTTCAGAAAAGATTTACAAGGATATTGCCAGAGTTGGAAGATTTGAGCAATAGGAAGAGGCTGAATTGTTTGGAGCTGTATTCCCTGAAGCATTGGAGACTGAGTGGTGACCTTATAGCTCTTTATAAAATCATGAGGGGCATAGATAGGGTAAATAGACAAAGTATTTTCCCTGGGGTGGGGGAGTCCAGAACTAGAGGGCATAGGTTTAGGGTGAGAGGGGAAAGATATAAATGGATCTAAGAGGCAACTTTTTCATGCAGAGTGGTGTGTGTATGGAATGAGCTGTCAGAGGATGTGGTGGATGCGAACACAATTGCAACATTTAAAAGGCATCTGGATGGGTATATGAATAGGAAGGGTTTAGAGGGATATGGGGCTAAGTGTTGACAAATGGGACTGGATTAAGTTAGGATATCTGGTTGGCATGGATGAGCTGGAGCGAAGGCTTTGTTTCCATCTCTATGACTCGGTGTTCGCACCAGCTCTCAGAATGAGCAATTCACTTATTGCCATTCTCTTGCCTTATCCACATAACTATGCATTTTTTCCTTTTAAGTATTTTATATCTGTGCCCTCTTATTCTTGATCTTTCCACGAATGGGAACAGTTTCTGCCTGACTAATCTATGCAGATCCCTTGTGATTTGATCTGATATAATTTTCTATCAAATCTCCTCTCAGTCTTCTCTTCTGAAAGGAAAAGACCTAACCTCTTCAGGCCTCTGTTTCATTGCAGTGTTGTGGGTGCCTCTGGCTGGCCTTGAGAAGCTGGTGGTGAGCTGCCTTCTTGAATTCCTGCAGTCCACCTTCTGTGGGTTGAACCACAATATCCTGAAGGAGGTAACTCCTGGACTTTGACCCAGCAACATTGAACGAAAAGCAATATATTTCAAGACGGTTGTAGGCGAACTTGTGGGTAGTAGTGTTCCCACATATTAGCTGCCCTTCTCCTTCTAGATGGAAGTGGTTGTAGGTTTGTAAAGTGCTGACTGGGGATCTTTGTTGATTTTCTGTAGTGCACCTTGCATACAGTACACACTGCAGCTATAGAGCATCAGTGGTGGATGTTTGTGGATGTGCTGCCTTGTCCTGGATAGTGTCAAGCGTCTTGAGTGTTGTTGGAGCTGCACCCATCCAGGCAAATGGGGAGTATTCCATCACACACTTGATTTACGCCTTGTAGATGATGGACAGGTTGTGGAGAGTCAGGTGGTGAGTTACTCCCCACAGTATTCCCAGCCTTTGACCTGCTCGTGTAGCCAATGTGGCAGGTCCAGGTGAATTTCTGCTCAATGGTAACCCCCAGGATGTTGACAGTGAGGCATTCAGTGATGGCAAATTATTGTATGTTAAAGGGCAGTGGTTAGATTGTTCTTATTGGTGATTGTTATAGCCTGGTTTTTTATAGCACGAATGTTTTTGCCATTTGTCACCCCAAGCCTGGATACTGTCCAGATCTTGTTGCCTTTGAACATGGACTGCTTCAGCATCTGCGAAGTCACGAATGGTGCTAAACATTGTGCCTTAGCAAACATCCCCACTTCTGACCTATGATGGAGGGAAGGTCTTTGGTGAAGCAGCTGAAGATCATTGGGCCTAGGACACTACTCTGAGGAACTGCTGCAGAGATGTCCTGGAGCTGAGAAGACTGACCTCCAACAACCACGACCATCTTCCTGTGTTCCAGATGTGATTCAACCAGTGGAGATTTTGCTCTGAAAGCCATGGTCCACAGTTTTTCTAGGGCTCCTTGATGCCACATTCAGTTGAATGCAGCCTTGATATAAAGGGTTTTCACTCTGACCTCACCTCTGGAATTGAGCTCATTTTCTATGTTTGAATCAAGGCTGTCATGTTTGAGTGGCCCTAGTGGAGCCTAAACTCGCCCTGGAGGAGCCCAAACTGGGCGTCACTCAGCAGGTCATTGTGAGCAGATGCTGTCTGATAGCACTGTTGATAACACCTTTCATCACTTTACTGATGATTGGGAACAGACTGATAGGATGCTAATTGGCTGAGTTGGATTTGTCCTGCTGTGTGTGTACAGGACATACCTGGGCAAATTTCCACATTGGCACTAGATTCCAGTGTTGTAACTGTACTGGAACAGCTTGGGTGAATGGCAAGTTCTGGAGCAAGTCTTCAGTTTTATTGCTGGAATGTTGGCAGGACTGTAGCCTTTGCAATATCCAGTGCCTCCAACCACTTCTTGATATCAAGTGGCGTGAATCAAACGGGCTGAAGACTGGCATCTGTAATGTTGGGGATCACTGAAGGATGCAGAGATGGATCACCACTTGGCACTTCTGGCTGAAGATTGCTGGAATGCTTCATTGAACCAGATTTGATCCTCTGGCTTGATGGTAATAGGTGAGTGAGGGATATGCCAAGCCTGAGTTTGCAGATTGTGCTGGAGTAAAGTTCTGCTGTTGCGGATGACCCACAGCATCTTCTGGATGCCCAGTCTTGAGTTGTTGGGTTGTTCAAAGTCTGTCCCATTTAGCATGGTGGTAGTGCCATACAATGGAGGTATCCCTCAATGTGAAGGCAGGACTTCATAACTAAGTTCCCCATCAAGAGTTATGGGGAAGGGCAGAAAAGTGGGTGTGAGGAATGTTGGATCGGCCATGATCCTGTTAAATGGCAGAGGTTGAATGGTCTACTCCTATTCCTTATAGTCTTTTTGGTGTAATCATTCTCATGATTCTTTTTTGCACTCTCTCCAACCCCTTTGCACAACTCCTCAGTGCAGCTCCCAGATATTCCACCTGAGTTTTGAATGTAATGTATCCTGACCCTAACTATTTACGCAAAAGGCACAGGAGTAAAAGGTAACGGTGAGCAAAGAAAATTACTCTTCCACCCCCTTCAAAGCACCCCTCCCCAACACATATGGGCTCCTCCATTCTAGATCATGCTGTCCAGGACTCTTATGTAAACTCGACTAACTAGCAATTTACCACCACAATGGACATTTTCTCTTCTCTAAGCAGTGTGTCAAGATCTGTTTTAAAGAGATGTAGTTGTACAACATTCAACATATCTCAATGCTTATTTCGGAGGATGGAAACACTTTTGAAAAAGAAATACCTCCTGGAATGTAACCCAAATTCTGGTAAATCAGTTTTATAGACACGTCTAGCCTGACCAGCCCTGTTCAATTCAAATAAGCTTTCAAACTGGATTGGAGCCAATCTAGTAATTTTGTAAAAGCTTTCAATTCTATCCCTTTTAGGTAGTAAGGTTAATAATCTTACTTTTTGGAGTCAATTGCCAAAACTAACAGCCTTAAAAACCTGTAGCACTGTTCACAATTACTAAAAACATGTACAGAATCTCTCAATTGTGCAGTTAAAGGATTTAAACAATAAGCAAATAGTCAAAGCAATAATCGACTGAGTCATAGTACACTTAACCCTTCTACTGAGTCCAAATTAGTGAATTTCAGTGATACTCCTGCAGGATCTAAAACAATAAATGCGGCTTAGATCACAGGTGAGTCACTGTACCATCAATGACATCATATATCACAGGAAATGCACAGTCCTGCAAGTGACTACTGCTTGGTTATTGTCACATCCATTTCCACCTGTTGAAGCTCATACCAATTGTCAATTATTTAAAAAGCAGAATACAGATCTGCAGCAGCTCTATGGCCCCAATATCTTTCTGTTCTGTGATAATTAGGCACACTGCTAAGAGCACCCAGAACTGTCCGAACTTTAAGTTGTACTTGATGAGTCACTTAATGATGCATGTGAAAACACTTCCTTTCAATCCCAAAATGACATCTTAAATTTGAGACTAACATAACTGTAATAATCTGGTGAATTTCCATTGACTCAGCAAGCTTAAGTTATTAGCCATATGAAGCACTGAAACTCAAAACAGATCAGCCATGACTAGATTTAGCTCTGATGCTGAATTCTATAGATATTGTGCTTCAAATAGGAACTTCATATATAAGAATTGAAAAAGATTTTGCGCAGAATGTATATTTTTACAAATTACAGTTAAAGAAATTCAACTTGATTTGAGGCAAGGAAGTATGAAAGAAAATGATGTTTTTGGGTATAAAACAACTCTTTCAAAGGTTTGAGATGCCGAGGGCAAGAAGTGATAATTCTTTGGCGCATCTTTGGGTCATACTTACACCCTCCTAGAGTCATAGAATCCTGACATTGTGGAAACTGGCCATTTGGCTGAACAATTCCACATCAACTCTCTGGAGAGCATCCCACCCAAATTCATCTCAATACCGTCTGACCCTGCATTTCCCATGGATAACCCACCTAACATACACATCCCTGGACACTATGCGATTTCAGAATGGCCAATCCACCTAACGTGCGCATCTTTGGACTATGGGAGGAAACTGGAACACCCAGAGGAAACTCACGCAGATAATCGCCCGAGGCCTGGAATTGAACCCAGGTCCCTGGCGCTGAGAGGCAGCAGTGCTAACCACTGAGCCACTCTGCCACCCCAAATTTTAATATTTGATTCACAGGAGTGGGCATTCACCTCTGTTGAACTTACCCAGTTGATCATTATCCCTTGATAACCAATAAAAAAATCTACCCATCTCAGTCCTGAACATTTCAATGAATCCAGTTGCATAGGCAATAGGGACAGAAAATGTCATTAACCTGCGAGTGAAAATGCATTCTGATTTCATTCTTGAACACTGATTGAAGATTAAGCCCTTGTATTGGACTCTCACACCAGAGGAAATGGTGTCTCTCCTATTACCCTTAATCATTTGAAGCACTTGGTTTAAGTTATAGAATCATACAGCACGGAAACAACAACACTGATGCCAGACTTACTCGTCTATAGCTCCCTGGTTTCTCCTTGTAGCCTTTCTTAAATAATGCACCATTAGCCACCTTCCAGTCTTCTAGCACCTCACCTGTGGCTGTAGATGATGTAGATATCTCTGCTAGAGGGTCTGTAATTTCTTCCCTAGTTGCCCACTATGTCCTGGGATCAGAGCCTGAGGATGTATACGTTTTACAACTTCAAGCACCTCCTTTTCTGTAATGTGGACTATTATCAAGACACCACTATTTATTTCCCCAAGTTCTTTAGTTTCCATGTCTTCCTTCACAGTAAATACTGAAGTGAAATATTTGTTTAATATCTCATCCATCTTCTGTGGATCCATACAGACAATTTTCAAAACTTGACTGGGGACATTGTTTGAATGTCAAGTGACAACTAGCAAGTGAAGGTTTCCAAAAGTGAGATGATGAGAATTTAGAGACAGTGGGTTCCTGTTAAGAGTGAAGGGCAAGGCTGGGAGGAATAGGGGACACTGGATAACTAGTGATATTGAAGCTCTGGTCAAGAAAAAGGAGGCATAAGCCAGGTATGGACAGCAAGTTATTCCTCAATTGTTTAAACTGAAAGGAATACAAGTCAAGTTTCTACAACCTATCTCAATTAATTAACCCTTTAAACTATGTTGAATATACCATGTTTTCGTTCCGAGCATTCTCTAAGACTTGAAGGTAAAACTGAAGATTGTACTCAAAGTGCGACTTGCCAAACATTGGACAGAACTGAAACATTACTTCTCGAATTCCAACATCTTTATGATAATCACAGAATTGTTACAGTGCAGGTGGTTGTTTGGCCCATTGTGCTTGCACCAACTGTTCAAATGAGCATCATTACTTTGTACCGATTTCCTGCTTTTATCCCATTACTTGGGAGATGCCGGTGTTGGACTGGGGTGTACAAAGTTAAAAATCACACAACACAGTCCAACAGGTTTAATTGGAAGCACTCTAGCTTTCGGAGCACACTCCTTTATCAGGTGGTAGTGGAGGGCCCAATCCTAACACACACAATTTATAGCAAAAATTTACAGTGTGATGTAACTGAAATTATACATTGAAAAATTGATTGTCTGTTAAGCCTTTCATCTGTTAGAATACAGTGATAGTTTCACTTCTTTCACGTGTAAATCACAAAACCTTTTTTTTTAACAAAATGTTGCATTGTCGGGTTAGCTGTTAACAATGGTGATAGCTAGATAATATGTTGAAGGTGTTGGCCCCCTGTGTTCTGTCTATGCCACGATGTTTTGATTGATTCTAATCTAAAAAGTGAGATAGCGGAGTTTTACATAAACTTTTGCAGTTTATGAGCTCAGAGTTCTACATGAATGCATGAGATTTTGAGCAAAGTACAATGTAACCCTGCAAGTACAAATTCACCCCACAAAATATATGTGTGCATGTGGGTCTTTGTCTGTCTGTGTGTGTGTGTGTGTGTGCCTGTCTGGGTTGGGGGTTGTGATTGTGAGAAAGTGTATGTGTGCGTAGTGAGTACAGAGTGTCTTAAGTCTGTGAGGGGATGCATGTGAGAGTGTGGGAGTGTGGGAGTGTGTGTGTCTGTGAGTATCTGTGTGCGCATCTGTGTCTGTGGGTATGTGTGTCCGTGTGTATGTGTCCATGTGTGTATAGGAGTGCCTGTGTGTGTGTATAGTGCAATGGTGGTTACCTGTAATGTGACATGAACCCAAGGTCCTGGTTGAGGCACTCCCTATGGGTACCGAACTTAGCTATCAGCCTCTGCTCGGCCACTTTTCTCTGCTGCCTGTCACGAAGTCCACCTTGGAGGATGGTCACCCGAAGGTCCGAGGCTGAATGTCCTGTACCACTGCCTACTGTGGACAACTCCATCCCTGTCACGGTAGGCACCGCAAGACGTGTCAGAGTGTGGACATAGATACCACCATTACGCGTGGGGACACCTCCCACCTTGTACATGGCAGGTACTCATGTGACTCAACCAACATTGTCTATCTTATATGTTGCAGGCAAGGATGCCCGGAGGAATGGTACATTGGGGAAACCGAGCAAAGGCTACGACAACGGATGAATGGGCACCGCACAACAATCAACAGACAGGAGGGTTCCCTCCCAGTTGGGGAACACTTCAGTGGTCCAGGACATTCAGCCTCGGACCTTCGGGTAACCATCCTCCAAGGTGGACTCCGGGACAGACAGCAGAGAAAAGTGGCTGAGCAGAGGCTGATAGCTAAGTTCGGTACCCAAAGGGAGGGCCTCAACCGGGACCTTGGGTTCATGTCACATTACAGGCACACACACATACACTTTCTCACACTCACAACCCCCAACCCAGACAGACAGACACACAGACAGACAAAGACCCACATGCACACATATATTTTGTGGGGTGAATTTGTACTTGCAGGGTTACATTGTACTTTGCTCAAAATCTGCATGCATTCATGTAGAACTCTGAGCTCAAAAACTGCATGAATTTATAAAAAACTCCGTTACCTCATTTTTTAGATTACAATCAATCTAAAATTCATGGCATAGAAAGAGAACACAGGGGGCCAACACCTTCAACATATTGTCTAGCTATCACCATTGTTAACCTGATAGCTATCACCATTGTTAGCTATCACCTGATGAAGGAGCATCGCTCCGAAAGCTAGTGTGCTTCCAATTAAACCTGTTGGACCATAACCTGATGTTGTGTGATTTTTAACCATTGTTAACAGCTAAGCCGAGAATGCAACTTTGTTAAAAAAAGGTTTTGTGATTTACACACGAAAGAAGTGAAACTATCACTGTATTCTAACAGATGAAAAGCTTAACAGACAATTAATTTTTCAATGTATAATTTCAGTTACATCACACTGTAAATTTTTGCTATAAATTGTGTGTGTTAGGATTGAGCCCTCCACTACCACCTGATGAAGGAGAGTCGCTCCGAAAGCTAGTGTGCTTCCAATTAAACCTGTTGGACTATAACCTGGTGTTGTGTGATTTTTAACTTTATCCCACTAAGGTTGACATTTTTGCAACTGATTTGCCTGATGAAATAACACAGAAGACTGATGAAGCTAATCTGGTTGAAACGATTTTGATTCTGTATGACGTTAAAGATGTTCAAGGAAAATTGAAACCTGTTGCGTGAGGTGGACATTTGCAATAAGGGGCAGAAAATACAGGTGAAGCATGGGTGGCTGTGGAGGAAAGATCAGTCAGATTGCTTGGCAGTGCCAGAGCTCCATAATGGGCACTTCTGGGACTGTAAGCAGATCCATAGAGGGCCTCGGAGTCCCAAATGCAGGCAAGTCCTAGAGCTTTGGACTGGGTATTTTTCCACAACTAGGGGAAGGAGGGTATAGTGGATAGGGAATGAGTTTTAAAGAACATGTGGGTGAGAAAGAGGAGGAATTTTGGAGGTTTGCTCCTGATCGGCAAGAGCCACCCTCAAACCGTAGTACGCCCCTTTTTTCCTCTCTCTTTGTGCAACTTAATAATGCTGGCTGTTATGGAGAGGATACCACTGGGGTCAACTGAGGTTTTAACAAGCTCAACTGACTCTTAAATACTGTCATATTACAGGTAGGCTGCCAATTTTGGTGTCCACTCCCGTATGCTTTATATTTTGGGGGGTGAGCTCAGTGAAAGGGTAGGAATGAGTCACTCCGCTTCCCCCCCCCACCCCTCCACCAACTCAAAACATACTTAGTTGGAAGATGTGATGTCCAGCCTGTGGCTTTGAAATTTGGGGGTGGGGGGGTGGGGACAGAAAGCAGAATAATAGTGAAAGGTTGTTTATCACACTGGAGGGAAATGCAGGAGTCATCATTTTATTAAAAAATATTAGTAATCTGAATTTGGGTCTACAGGTATATTTCAAAGTTTGTACATATCACAAAATTCAGAAAAACAGCAAATGGTGAGGAGGACAGTAACAGATTGCAGAAGCACATGGACTGGTGAGATGGTCAGATTTATGGCATGTGAAATTTGATGCAGAGAAGTACAAAGTGAACCATCTTGGTAAGAATAAGAATGTGAACTAAGTAATACAATTTTGAAGGATATGCAAGAATATAGACACTAGGCATGGAGATACAAAAATATTTGAAATGACAAGAGAATTTTTAAAAAATATCTTGAGACACCCTTAGTTTATAGGCAGGCACTGTGTACAAAAGCAAGGAAGTTATAGATCACTGCTTAGGCAGTTGATGGAGTACTGGGACTGCAGTTCTGAGTACCAAACTCCAGAAAGGTTGTTAGGACCTTCAGAGAGGTGACAGCAGATATTGACTGGAATAGCACAGAATAAGAAACCTCAGTTGTTGGAAAAATTGCAGAAAGTGTGTTGCTGTCTTTAGAATAGAGAAGGTTAAGCAAACATTGAATAGAAGTGCTCATAGGGTAAATAAAGAAACAACTTCCAGTGGCAGGGGGTAACCAGAGGTCAAAGATTTAAAGCAATTGGCAATGAGAAGCAAATGAGAAGTTTTTCCTTAATACAGCAAGTTGTTATAATCTGGAATGTGCTTCTGGAGATGGGGGTGGAAGCAATTTCAATACCAACTTTCAAAAGGATATTGGGAAAATGTGTGCATAATTTGTGTGGCTATGGGAAAAGGGCAAGGAAATATTAGAACAATTAGATTAGTCTCTCAGCCAGAGTAGGCATGGTAGGCAAATGACCATTTTCAACGAAAACAGATTTATAGGAACAATACATCTTGATTCCAACTTGAGTGCATGAAATTTATTTCTTTGATGTTGCGCTTGCACTACAGACCAGCCTTAAGATGTTGCTGTGTAATATTGTTTCAGGATCCCATGCCAAAATAATGCCTACGTAAATATTATGGGGCAATCTTTGAGGTAGCCAAGGCATTAAGCAATTGAAATGAACACAGAGATCAAAATGCTACATGCCCAAGATTGTATACTGTTACACAGATTATTAAGTTGCTATCAGAAATTTAATTTGAATCCCTGAGCTTACTCAATGTCCATGCAGTGGAAATCCTGCTTCTCTATAGTGAACAGGTGGACTGAGCACATTATCCATCCAATGGCTACAAAATTGGCTACCTCAATGTCAGTGGCAGGTTTCATACACCTATTAGCAGCCATGCAGGTTCACCTGTGGATACTGGTTTATTCTGTAGGCCTCCAGTTTTCCCTGGGGCAGCACTAATGCCTTTCAATTGGATGGCAGGGCTGCTGCTGTCAGAGCTGACATTGACAATCCCGTATGAAAGTAAACACAGCATTAGGATAGCAATGAAGCAAATCCACTAATGGATTAGCAGATGCAGGTAGTTTAAACAAATGCATTAAGGGATTCCTTTTGCCATAGGTAAGCCAATACTTTGACCCTTTGTGATGACTGAATAGAATTTTCCAAAGCACATGACATACAACTAACTGATTGACTAGGCATCTACAGCTTTCTCTTATTGACACACACTACAATTGGGTATAAGTATGGATTTGTAGTCATAATTACGTAGTACAAACACATCAAGAGACATACACTGACCATGTATTACATCCAATCAGTACATGTAAGTTACCTGCAGCCTTCTAGTTAGCAATGAAAAGATGAGGGAAGTGTTTTGTTTGCCACAGCGGTCCTGCCATTAAGAAGCTTTATTTGTAATTACATCATGTTTCTAAACCATCTTACTTTCAGAGTATGGGTTGAGTCATTTGGTTAACAAAATAAACCTTGTAACTTCAATTTAAAAGGTTCAGCTACATCGCAATCTGAGATTTTGGCCCAATTTATATGGCCCAAGTTGACACCTGCATTCCCATTTCTGGTTATTTTGTCTGACAAGGGAGAGGAGTTTGGGTTTTCACCTATATCTAGCAATCCCACCTTGCACCTTCATCGTCGGGCTGGCCATTTCAAATGCAACCTTACAATTTTGATGGGGTCAGGTGTGTTCCACAGAACTACTGGGTGACTCTTGTCCTGAAGTCAGCCAAAGTAAACAGTCACTCAACATTTGCATTGAAATACACTGCACCCCTTTTATCCCATCTTAAAGCTATCAACTATTCACCATTCCAAAAGGCTGTTATCCAGTACAGATCTATTCATTTTATGTAAATAAACACATCAGCATTGAAAAACCATGATGAAAGAATAACTTATCACAGGTCAATGAAGATGTCAATCAAACAAAACTTGCACTTCTTTCTGTAGAGGTGCCAAAACTGCCTGTTATGTTCAGTGGATTAGTCATTCTCGGAGCTCAGCCAGCCACATCACCCATGACTCCTTTGCCACCTGGGGTTTGCCTCTGGAGATGTGATCAATGCCTCCCTGAACCCAAATATTCCTTAAAGCAATGGTGGGTGGGGGCCTCCTTAATGATGGCGGGTTTGCAAACTTTCTAAAGTCTCATTTCTGGTTTCCTTCATGAATATCTGGTCATTGCTTGTCAAAGGATACTCAGGTCACACAGAAGAACTATGCTAAATGGCCACTAATTTTTCAAGACACTTCACATTTTTTGCATTTTGGAACTTTTAGGATTGCATTTGTTGTGGAGGTGTAAGTGTGTACTGTACCATTAAGAAAGAGGGGAAGCTAGCAAGGACTGACTGAAAGCACAGAGTGTACGGAACAATTTACACTTGGTTGAAGCAAATAGCTGGAGTTGTGTTGCCATGGAACAAAAACAAATTCAAACTATGCCCCAGATACCAAAACCCAATTGAATTTGAATTTAGTGTTTTGATGACATCGAACCAATGAAATGATTGATATTTTATGACATAAAACCAGACATTTTGAACAATTAGAGGGAGAACTGCCAAGGAAACCAACAATAGTGACTGCTAAGTGAATAGCTCTCTGAAAGGTACCTGTCCACAAGAAATTTGTGCAACAGAAGATCGAAGCTGATCGAGAAAAATCTACAAAGGAGAATTGACAAAGCTGACTGGTTTTGAAATGTAATTTTTTATTGTAAATCTTAATCGGGGTTTTAATCGGACCAGTATTGTAGAGTGGGAGTTAAAAGATAGGTTTAAGAAAAAGGAGTTGTAAATAGTGTCCAATGTTGTCTGTTGGATATAAAGAATAAAATTGTTAATTTTTATTTTAAATAGTGAAATCTGGGATATTTCTTTGCCTTTCAAAATTTAACAGATTACGGCACAAGGTGAACTTCTCTATGTGTCGAGTTTAAATTAGCAGAGGGGTTTACATTCTCTCCCAATTACCAGGTCTCCATTGGTTTAGTTTTCTTAGGTTAGAACTTCAAATGTTAGAAAAACAAATATTTGATACCATAAAACCGTGGCCTCTAACCCTGAAAGGTTGCTTTGACATTATTAACTCCTATGTAAGCAACTCTGCAGTCCTTCTGTGGTGAGCTTCACCACCTGCTGGAAATTTGAGGTGCACAAGTGGCAGGGAAAGACTACTTTCAGCAAGAGAGAATCTAATCATCTTCCCTAGATGCCCAATTACATCCCCATCACTGAATTCCCGACCATCAACATCCTGGAGGTCATAAATACTGTAGCTACAACAGCAGGTCAGAGTCCAGAAATTCTGCAAATAACTCATGGACTATTGTCTTGATTTTGTTGTGACTGTTTAACAGCTTCTAGGTATACAGGGTCCTCTGTGGAGCGGGCAGGTGGGAGTTTTCTTCCCTGAAGTGAATTGGTTGGATTTTCATTACAAAACTGCAGCTTCTATAGTCTATCAAATATGTTGCCTTCAATCTTAATAAGTCTTGTACTTGTGAACTCTCTCATTGTTAGTGGCACAATAATCATGACACAAAATAATCCCAATTCTGTTTACAAACGTGTTATACAATACAATGTATTAAATAACATTATGACCATGATTCCTTGCAAGATCTGTTTGCCTCTCAACATTTCAGTCATTTGTTCGCAACATGTCTTACAATGTTAAAGATACTAAATAAACATAAGTAGCATGGTATAAGTGGATAGAATCCCTACAGTGTGGAAGGAGGTCATTCAGTCCAGCAAATCCACACCAACCTCCTAAAGAGCATTCTATCCAGACTCATCTCCCTACTCTATCTCTATCAACCTGCATTTGCCATGGCTAATCCGGTTAGCCTGCACATCCCTGGACACTATGGACAATTTAGCATGATAATTTAAGCAGTCTACCTTCTTAGCTGAAATGACTGAAGTTCTTAGCTTGCTGTGGAATTAAGCAGGTTACACAGCTGCTTGGAGTGCCACCAATATCTAAGTCTTGGCTTGCAAATATAAAATAATGAATGCATTTGCTACCAGCCTTAGTTGTTTAATTTGAACATGACCTGATACAAATGACAATAACATTCACTGCTTTGACACACCAACTTTACAACTACTTTCTGTGTTGATGGAATACTTAGAATTCTATATTAAAGACATGGAAAAATTGACTCCCTGTTAAATGATTTTTTTTTGACTGGACTACTTTCTGAGAACTGAAAACGTAAGACCTTGTATTATGCACGGCAGGCAGACATTGCAGCAATATCTGAGGGGAGCTTCCATCCGAGAGATGCACTGATTAACCAAATCATAACTACTGAGGAAGAAAGTAAGTTTATCCATTAAGTTTGTTGTTCCTTCACCTGTTTGTAACTGAATACGCACACACATCTGACATAAATGTTTTGATTAATTATCTGGGCCAGATTCAACTCATAATAAATAAGAAACACAAGTATCATGAAGAACCTATACAATCCCCATCATTATCTTAATATTAAAGGACTGGTTTAGAAGTAACAATTAAGAATTAACAGGAAATCCACCTAGTTGAAACAAGCACAACTTTAAAAACTGGCGCAACATATCTGGATCCAAAGCATGAATCGTAAAAGTCTAATAAACAGATATAGCAAGTAATTATGAGAGCTAATAAAATGTTATTGCTTATTGTGTGAGGAATTGAATACAAAAGTAGGATGCTTATACTTCACTTACACAGGGCTTTGGTGAGATCGTTGAGTATTGTGTACAGCAGTAGTCTCTTTTTAAGTAACTTTTTTTAAGATTAGATTCCTAGTGTGGAAACAGGCCCTTCAGCCCAACAAGTCTACAATAATCCTCTGAAGAGTAACCCACCCAGACCAATTCCCCTACATTTACCCCTGACTAATGCACCTAACATTATGGGCAATTTAGCATGGCTAATTCACTTGATCTGCACATCTTTGGATTGTGGGAGGAAATCGGAGCACCCGGAGGAAACCCACACAGGCATGGGGAGAATGTGCAATCTCCACACAGACAGTCACCCAAGATTGGAATCAAACCCGGGTGCAGTACAGTGGAATTCGTTCAAAGACTTATTGGACGGAGACTGGAATGAGGAATGTTAAGACAAGTGGGTGGCATGTTGGCCCAGTGGTTTGCACTGCTGCCCCTCAGTGCCAGTGACCCAGGTTTGATTCCAGCCTTAGGTGACTATCTCTGTGGAGTTTGCACATTCGCCCCGTGTCTGTGTGGGTTTCCTCCAGGTGCTCCGGTTTCCTCCCACTGACCAAAGATGTGCAGGATAGGTGAACTGGCCATGCTAAATTGTCCAATGTGTTCTGGGATGTGTAGGTTAGGTACATTAGTCAGGGGAAATGTATAGTAATAGGATAGGGGAATGGGTCTGGGTGCGATACTCTTTGGAGGGTTGGTCTGGACTTGTTGGGCCAAATGGCCTGTTTCCACACTGCAGGGATTCTATGGTTCTACTCTGGCTTGTATCCATTGGAGTTTAGAATAAAGTCATCTCTTAGTCATCCAACATATAAGAAGCTGAGGGGTCTTCACAGGATGCACTGGAAAGGATGTTTCCACTTACAGGAGTATCCAGATTCAAAAATGTCTGTTTAAAAATCAGTAGTTTAAGACAGACAGGAGGAGAAAGTTTGTGGGTTCTCTTCCTCAAGGGGTGGTGAAAACACAGTGCTTGACTGTCTTTAAAACACAAGTAGAAAGATTCTTGATCTGAAAGGGTGTACATCATTTCCGTGTTACAAGGGAATTGGGAGCAATCATGTCAGCTGTGATCTTATTGAATGGTGGAGCAGGCTCAGGGGGATGAGTGGACTATTTCTGCTACTAATTCATACAGTTGTATGTTCACATTAGAACAGCATTTACCAAAGTGCGAGTTGAACGTTTGCGGTTGTGCATTCTGAGGTTACCATCCTTCATCTTGGTTTCTTCAGTCTGACCACCTCCACCATCACCTTCAACCCCCATCCATCGGCACTCTGACCCCTCTGACCATTCATCAAAGGGTCAAAATAATTTTCAAGCCTCAAAATGGGCTCTCAGTGGGACAGAGTTTGGGTAGCATGTATTAGTACACTTTTTCACAGACAGCTGGAATCTTGTCAGTCATGCTGGATGTTTTAGGTGTGGAAGAATTGGAAACCTTGATAATTATGTTGGGCCTTGCAGGGCTTGGAAGGAGAAATTAGATATATTGATTAACTACTTTAGTCTCACACAATGAGTGTATGCAATTTCTCAGTTCAAAGCAAATAGAACATTTTCAATTCCTCTAACCTTCTGAAGTGATTGGCTACAACACCCACAAGCTCGCCGATGCGGTTCTCATTGGCTGGCTGCATTTTATCAAGGCACACAATGAGGTCTTTATTATCCTTGGTGTGGAACACAACAAGCTGATCTTTTCCTGTTGACACGCTCACTCCAGTAACCTGCAGACAGGGGTAGAAATACAATACTGTCATCTAACTTATTGACATTATCTTTCTATCCTGAATCATATGCACTGTTTCAGAACAAATTGTCAGTTTCTATGATTGTAATACTCTGAGATTAGACCCATTGTATCTGTGCTACCTATCCACACAGCTCCAGATTCCCATATCATATCACTGAATATTATGTTGATTTAACTCTTAAAAAAGCTCTAAACCATGACACAACCATGGTTGAATTTCAAGTACCACACCTTTTTGAAAGGAATCAAATGTCCAAATACAACAGGCAGCATATAAAAAAGATCATGCAGGTTTCATTTTGAAATAGTCATCTCCATGCCAAAGTTCAAGATGAACCAGCTCTCCTCATCTGAACACACAGACCTATTATGCAGAGCACTACCCATTCTTACTGATTCATCAGAGGACACTAACTTACTGGTCTGTTCAGAGAAAATATCCAAAGCACAGTGTGCATTTATCAGTTTGCTCTGACTCAAAAAAATAGATAAGCTAAGAGACTGGGCAGCTAAGGGTAAATAACACACAATACTCAGAGAAAACAAACTTCCGACACAGAGATACAGAAAACAACTAAATAGGAAATATCTAAAGTCATAGGTTTACTGTTAGCATGGTCTAATGACATGCCTGGATACTTTCACCTGTGATACTGTGCTGAAATCTATTACCAGCTATAGTGGGATCTTGGAGATAGATTACAGATTGTTCTTCTTAGAGAAGGAAACTCTGATAAGCAGTTGATAAAAGTCATGAGGGGTTTGGGCAGAAAAAAAATTGTTCCCATAGGTGGAAGAATCAACAATGAGGGAACACAATCTCAGGATGACTGACAAAAAAAAAGCATTGGGGTCATGAGTTTAACAATAAATAAATTACTGGAAAAGCTCAGCAGGTCTGGCAGCATCTATGGAGTGAAATTGGGACTACCGTTTCTGGTTGAGTGACCGTTCCTCCGAACTGGGGTCACAGGTAAAGACAATTTTCAAGCAGCGTGACTGGGAATGCACTGTCTTAGAGAACATGGTGGTGGTAGGTTCAATCATGGTTTTCAAAAAGGAATTGAATAATTTTATGAAGACAAAACAATTTCAGGATTACAGGAAAAGAGCTTAGGGGCAGGACTGGCTGGGTTGCTTTTGCAGAGAGACAGCGTTAGCAAAAAAAAGTGATAGCCCTATTTTACAGTGTAAAAAAAAATCACACAACACCAGGTTATAGTCCAACAGGTTTATTTGGAAGCACGAGCTTTCGGAGTGCTGCACCTTCAACCGATGGTTGTGGAGAATAAGATTGTAAGACAGAATTTATAGCAGAAGTTTACAGTGTGATGGAACTGAAATTATATATTAAAGACCTGGATTGTTTGTTAAGTCTCTCATCTTTTAGAATGACCATGTCGGTTTCAGTTCTTTCATATGGAAATAGCTAAACTTTTTTTAAAAGGCTACATTCTCAAGTGAACTTTAACAACTGGCATCATGTCGGCCTAGATAATTTTTAGATTAGATTACTTACAGTGTGGAAACAAGCCCTTCGGCCCAACAAGTCCACACTGCCCCGCCGAAGCACAACCCACCCATACCCCTACATTTACCCCTTACCTAACACTACAGACAATTTAGCATGGCCAATTCACCTAACCTGCACATCTTTGGACTGTGGGAGGAAACCGGAGCACCGGAGGAAACCCACGCAGACACTGGGAGAATGTGCAAACTCCACACAGTCAGTCGCCTGAGGCGGGAATTGAACCCAGGTCTCTGGCGCTGTGAGGCAGCAGTGCTAACTACTGTGCCACCGTGCCGCCCACAAATAATGTATAGAAGGTGTTAGCTCTCTGTGAGGCTGTCTGTGTCACAATGATCAGACTGATTCTAATCTAAAAAACGGATTTACAGAACCTTACATGGATTCATGCAGTTTTTCAGCAAAGTAAAATGTAATTCTGCAAGTACATATTCATCCTACAAATGTGTGTGCGCGTGCACGCACACACACGCATGTTGGGGGGGTGATATGAGTGTCTGTGAGAGGGTTTGTTTATGTGTGTGAGTGAGAGTGTAAAGGGGTTGAAGTCTGTGAGAGGGTGTGTGGGGGAAGGAATGTGTGAGCATATGAGAAAGAGTCTGTGTGAGTGTGTGTCTGTGTGGGGGAGGGAATGTGTGAGTGTATGAGAAAGAGTGTGTGTGAGTATGTGTCTGTAGGATTGTGTGCGCACGTGTGTAGGAGAGTCTGTGTGTGTGTTTGTTTGTTTGCGTCCATCTGACTGTGTGTGTAGATTGCAATGGGATCACCTGTAGTGTGACGTGAACTCAAGGTCCCAGTTGAGACCATCCCCATTGGTACCGAACTTGGCTATCAGCCTCTGCTCGGCCACTTTTCGTTATTGCCTATCCTGAAGTCTGTCTTGGAGGACGGTAACCCGAAGGTCTGAGGTCTAATGTCCCGGACGGCTGAAGTGTTCCCCGACTGGGAGGGAACACTCCTGTCTGTTGATCGTTCTGTGGTGTCCATTCATCTGTTGCCATGGCCTCTGTTTGGTCTTGCCAATGTACCATGCCTCAGGCCATCCTTGCCTGCAGCATACAAGATAGACAATGTTGGCTGAGTCGCATGAATACCTGCCACATGTGTGGTGGGAGATGTCCCCACATATAATGGTGGTATCTGTGTTGACATTCTGACATGTCTTGCAGCGTCTACCGTGACTTGGTTGTATGGTATTGTCCTGAAAACTGGACAGTTTACTACAAATAATGATCTATTTGAGGTTTGGTGACTGTTTAAAGGTGAGAAGTGGAGGTGTGGGGAAGGTCTTGGCGAGGTGCACATCCTCATTGATAATGTGTTGCAGGCTGCGAAGAACATGGTGGAGTCTTTCGGCTCCTGGGAAATGCTGGACAAGAAAGGGTACCCTGTCGGTCGCAGCTCATGTCTGTCTCCTGAGAAGGTCATTCATTCTGAATGATGATGGCTTCTCCTTTATCTGCTGTTTAGTCAACTAAGGAGTCAACTTGGACCCCACTGGCAAGCTGCAGGTAAGGATGCCCTGAGGCATGGTACATTGGTGAGACCAAACAGAGGCTACGGCAACGGAAACAGATGAATGGACACCGCAGAACAAACAACATATAGGAGTGTTCCCTCCCAGTTCGGGGAACACTTCAGTGGTCCAGGACATTCGACCTCGGAGCTTCGGGTGACCGTCCTCCAAGATGGACTTCGGGACAGGCAACAATGCAAAGTGGCTGAGCAGAGGCTGATAGCCAAGTTCGGTACCAATGGGGATGGTCTCAACTGGGCCTTGGGTTCATGTCACACTACAAGTGATCCCATTGCACTATTCTCTCTCTCTCTCACACACACACACACGCAGACCCTCTCTCATACACTCACACATATCCTCTCACAGGCCTAAAGCCCTTTATACACACACTCACACATATACTCACACCTTCTCACAGAAACTCAAACTGCCCCAGACAGACAGACAGACAGAGACAGACACACACACACACACCCTACATGCTCTCACATACACACACCCCTACATGTGGGGTGAATTTGTACTTGCAGAATTACATTTTACTTTGCTCAAAAACTGCATGAATCCATAGATTCTGTAGATCCATTTTTTTGGATTAGAATCAGTCTGACCATTGTGGCACAGACAGCCTCACACAGGGAGTTAACACTTTCAATACATTTTCTGGGCTGACATGACACCAATTGTTAAAGTTCACTTGAGAATGTAACTTTTAAAAAAAAGTTTAGCAATTTCCATATGAAAGAACTGAAACCAACATGGTCATTCTAAAAGATGATGACTTAATAAACAATCCAGGTTTTCTTAATTGTATAATTTCAGTTCCATCATACTGTAAACTTCTGCTATAAATTCTGTGTCTTACAATCTTATTCTTCACAACCATTTGATGAAGGAGCAACACTCTGAAAGCCAGCATTTCCATATAAACCTGATGGACTATAACTTGGTGTTGTGTGATTTTTAGCTTTGTACACCCCAGTCCAACACTGGCATCTACAAATCCTGATACTTTGCATAGTGTGAGTTTTCTATGCGTTGTTTTATTGCAACTGGAACATTGCAATAAGGTGACAATTAGCAATGCCAGACACTACTGTTCATACACTGTGCTCTGTGACTGATTCACAAATTTCACAAAACATGGAACAATCAAAGCATAACCATTTTGCCCTAGCACAAGGGATGGGCTGACCAAACAGTGGTGGGATAGCTCAGGAACTTTCATCACATTTCTAATCTCCGCAATCTAGCTCATGGAAACATTTTTTTTGTATCTAGAGATCTTTTGACATGAAGTCTCACAGCATTTGCGCTGTAACTGAAAGCAGCTGAGAGAAAGTTTATTGGGTTGCTCCTCGGAATGAAAGGGTTAACATGTGTTTGGTATGCTTACCTTTATTTGTCAGTGCATTGAATATAGGAGTTGGGAGGTTATATAGAGGCTGCATAGGACATTGGTTAGGCAATGTTTGGAATACTGTGTGCAATTCTAATCTCCCTCCTATAGGAAGGAATGCTGTGGCACTTGAAAGGGTTCAGAAAAGATTTACAAGGACGTTGCCAGTGTTGGAGGGTTTGAGCTACAGGGAGAGGCTGAATAGTCTGGGACTGTTTTCCCTGGAGCGTTGGAGGCTGATGGGTGACCTTATAGAGGTTTATTAAATCATGAGGGACATGGGTAGGGTAAATCGACAAGGTCATTTCCCCAGGATAGGGGAGTCAAAAACTAGAGGGCATAGATTTAAAGTGAGGGGGGAAATATTTAAAAGGGACCTAAAGTACAACCTTTTCATGCTGAGGGTAGTGTGTGTATGGAATGAGCTGCCAGAGGAAGTGGAGGAGGCTAGTGCAATTACTATATTTAAAAGGCATCTAGAAGGGTACACAAATAGGAAAGGGTTAGAGAGAAATGTTGGCAAATGGGAGGAGATTTATCTAGGATAGCTGGATGGCATGGACGAGTTGAATCAAAGGGTCTGTTTCCATACTGTACATCTTTATGACTCTAAATATGAAATTTGTGAGTAGGACTAGGCCATTCAGCCCTTTGAACCTGTTCTACCATTCAATATGACCATGGTTGACCATCCAACCCAGTACCCTGTTCCTGCTTTCAACTCATATCCCTTGGATCCCTTTATTTGCAAGAACTATGTCTTCAGCTTTCTTGAATGTTGTCCTCTGAGGACTCAATTATTTGAGGCTTCTACTCATTGAAGTTTAGGAGAATGAGAGGTGAGCTTGTTCAAACCAATAAGATTTTGACAAGCTTGATTGGATGATTGCTGAGAAGGTGTTTCCCTCCTTGGGGGAATCTAAAAATAAAAATGATCAAAACAAGGTGAGATGCAGTTATAGAAGTGATAAAGCTGATATTCTCTTCCCCAGAGAGCAGTAGAAACTGGGCCACTAAATATATTCATGGCTGAATTAGCCAGATTTTTGATCTATTAAACAGTAAAGGGCTTTGGAGTCTCAGCAGGAAACTGGACTTAAGGCCGCAACTTGTTCAGCCAGGACTTTGATGAATGACAGAGCAGGCTTGAGGGAGGTTGAATAGATTACTCCTGTTCTTAATTTTTATGATGTTATGAGCATGGAGCTACACAAGGAATAATGAATACTGTGCACCAAGCCAGACTGGGGGAGTGATTGACACCTGGGTCAGATTTGCACTGAGAATCAGTGACAGTGGCTCGGCTAAGGGCAAGCAGCAGGGGTTTAGGATAATGATTTCTCAAAGAGCTGATATCGTCATGAAGGACCCAATGGTCTGATGAAAGGCAATAAGATGGCCAACCCATTATTTAATTTTTCTTTACCACTAACACAAATAATAATTTTTTAAAAATGAGGTTTCAGCTCACTGAAATACATTGGTTTAAATCTTGGCATCTGACCTCCGAAGCATCTCCACTGTAAAAGCTTTTATTTTAAATCAATACGTAACATCAGCAGTCTCAATCACATTCCCTCTTCCCCCAAACACCCAGCCTCTTTTTTTTTTCTCTCTCCTAGAAATTCAACAGCAGCTTTGTACAGAACAGAAGTAATATGGACATTTGCCAGATATATATAAAGGGAAAAGTGATGTCATTTTAATTTGTCTATTAAACTGGTTTCAGCTGTAACTGCAAGCATCTCAAGTTCAAGAGAAAGATAAATTGAAATGGGACAATGCAGTATAGGCACAATTCAGTCACCCCATTTCAAGCTGTCACTCTTTAATGCCTGTTAGTATACATCGCCAATATTCAGGAAGCAATTAGTATTCCACTGCTCATCCTGAACACCAAACACTTATACTGCAAAGCTACAGACAGCTGGAAAGCAAATACTTTAACCCTTCCCACTTCTTCAACAGCTTTCAATATCATAAGCTTCTTACTGCAAAGCTTTTCTGAAGTGTCATAAGGTAGATTGAAGACTAATAAACAATAGTTGAATTCATCAGATTATTCAGTCAAGCCAAAAAATAGCAGTTTGGTGAATGCTACGGAGATCCTCAAACAGTTAACTTTTAATTCCCGGCATAATTGATGCTAACTTTGGTACTGGTAATGTGCTTTGACCTTCCCCACAGTGATTATTGCAACTATCCTTTAATTTAGAGAGACACGTTGAGGTTTGCAAGTCAAGCAGTGTGATTATTTTATGTTCACTATGTCTCTGTACCATCTCACAGCGAGACATCAGCTGATGCAGTCTCCAAGGAGATCTCTATGGAAACTGGGTTACCACGGAAATGCTGATACTGAACTATTCTGACAGTAAGATGAATTTATCGAGGATCATCTGGGTGAAACTGCTGCAAAAGATTTCATCTTGAAGTGTTAAACACGCCCTCTCTAAGCAGGACAAGACACACAGAAAGTTGACAAATAAAACCCTTTTTCATAGATGAAAATGAAACTAACCAATAAACCAATGCAATAAATTGGATTGAATTTGAGAAATTGATTAAATATTAATAATGCATCTTCTTCTCAATAAAAATTAAATACCATTAACAAATTAATTCAAACAGATATGTTTTGCACATCTCTTTCTTGAAAGAAAATCTGTTTACTTTGCTGGCTTTAGAATGATTAACATTCAGGATATATTCATCAGGTTGCTTTTAAAGACAGAAGATGAGTCAAAGATTATTCGGAGAAAAATGCCTGTTATGGTATTGAGGCTGAAGAGTTTCATTGCACAGTCATGTGTGAACATGATGCTTGATCCAATGCTGAAGGAGAGATGCTTCATATCAGAATTTCACTGTTTTGCCGCACTGGCTTACTCGTAGAGGACTTATTTTTAGTCACCTGATTAAAAAATATTTGGTTAATCTTTGCTGCATAGTTAAGCTTTCATGTTTTAGGGGAACTGGCCCTAGCAGGCTGATCAAATACATGGTTGTAGGTATTTGTGTTACAGTTCATTGCACCTCAAAAAGGCCGGATGCAGATCTGTGCCAGCAATTTCCCAAATGGCAATGATAAATTATCGGGCCATCAGGTGGGGGAGGATCTGAACGTGGGGGTTTGAGCATGTTGCAGCTGCTTCCTTGCACAAGCTTGAAGAAAATGCAATAGCCAAGTCGAGTGAGAATGCACTGGAGTCCGATGGTGGCCAGCTACATAGTGACTCTAGCAGAACCATCACAGCTGGTCCCTGGTTTGTCTTATCAAGCAGATATCAAAACACAATATGGGAGTGGGGCAAAACAAAGAAGGCAGACAGACAAAAGAAATTGCTGTTATATAGAGACATTTTACATAGACTTCACTAGAGTGTGACCTACATTATACAAAGGAATAGTCTTCATCACTTGATACTGCTTCAGTGGATCCAACTTGTATAGATGCCGGTCAGTGATGAAAATGGCACGGTCCTCAGATTTATTGAATCGATTTATCTATAGTGAGATAAAGACAAGTGTACAATAAACATTAATACAAATCCAAGGCAGAGCTCTTAGAAGGGTATGGGAATTATCCCCACCAAGCCTTATAAAATCAACAATTCAGATTTTGACCAAATTTTCTGGGGCTTTAATCTTCCTTCAGGTTCAGGAGGAATGGTGGTAACCCAGATTGTTTTCTCATCATGTGATATGACCTCCACAAGGTTCCTCAAATTATTGCCCTATCTCTTGGGAAGAAGAACTTACAAACATTGCTCAGTTTGAACACTTACTGCCCTGAAGGGCACCTTTAATCATTATAAGGATGCTTGGCAGATTGCACTCTGAATGATAGTTTCACCACACGTACAGATCTTTTGCACCCTGGTATAACTGACCAGCAAAATGGGGCTCTTCCTGTTACTAATTAAATATTATGGCATTGATCTGACATCACCAATGCAAGATAGTCACTAATTTCAGATCCAGCATCAGCCTGAATTATACAACCAGAGCTCCTCATATGCCAGTTATGTTAATCCACACACATCAGCAAAATCTCTGGTTTCTGAACAGTTGGGCTGATTTTACATAGCAAATAAGTGGGAAATTGGAACAGACATACAGTAGTTCATGCTTCTTACTCCTTATTTATTGACAAGGCAGACAGGCAAGATTTGTATCTTTCACAGCTTCTGGATATTGTAAAATATTCTTAAAAGTGAGTACTGCTTTTTAATCATTCATAGAAAAAGCACCTGATTTTTCATGTGTTTAAATTCACCGTTGGAAGTCTCAAAGTGTTACGTAAAACTTTACAGCAAACTCCCACAAATAGAAATTAGATTCATGACCAATAAGTTTGTTTTAGGTTTTGTCTTGAGTTAGATATTGGCTAACTCTCTAGCTCTTTTTTTAATGGTACCATGAGATCTTTCTGGTTCATCCTGGAAGACAGACAGCTTGATTCATCCAAAAGACAATGTTCAATGCTATACAGAGAGGTCAACGAGGACAGGATTAGACTCCACTACAATCTCCTCAAAATTCAATAGTGTGCCACCCCAGCAAAATTAATGAGAATTAAGAAAATAAAAGTTACATCCTGATATTGAAGTGGCTAATAAGCCATAAAATTCCTGGATCATACTTTTATCTACCTCTTTAATACTCTTTGTCAAATAGATTTTGTGTGGGTTCCTATTGCATGTGTAGATGGAGACTTCAGTTTATCATGCTATCCAATTGAATGGAGTCCTGTAACTAGGATTGCCTTACAGATTGTTGGCATACTCAGTGGGTTCAATATTATAGAGCATGATGTAATTGGCAGCTGATAACACAGGGTACATCTGTGTAGTTGATGAAAAACTGATTGAATGTACAGCAATTTTGCCTTTGGGATGATACACAATCACAAGCCTACAAAATATAACTTTCACATCAACCAGATTTGTGTCAGGACATCCGCCTCCAGGAAAACAGCAAGTAAACTCCAAACTCTTTTTCAATTACAAGAATGTGCCTTCAAAGCCTAGCAGCTGTGTAGAAAGAAAAGTTTAAATGCAAATGCTCATCATTTTCTGAGAGCAATATTTTATAGCTTCAAAGAAATTTCTCAACTACAATGATGATACAGTATTTAGATGTCTTTGATGTCTTTGATTGTGGTCTTGTTATAATAACCCAGCCAACAAGAGTGAAACACAAAATAATCCTGCCCTGTATATAGTATGGGCATTGCATGTCATATACCATCACCACTACTCATGTAGGTGCATTGGCACAGTGAGTTTTGGGAAAGTTAAGACAACGTCTATAAGATGAAAGTGGATTGGCACAATCAGTTTATCGACTAACCACAGTTGAAAATCAAGGCACGCCAATATGCATTCTGAAAGTCCAAAGTTATGATACACTTTGGGGTTATACTTTTGGCAGATGCAGTTGCCAAAGTGACAGGATAATCAGTATTCCTCAATTACCACATTTATTCACTATGGATTCAACAGAGAATTGCAACAATACAGTACAATATTAAAGAATACTGAATCTTGCATATATAAGCCTCTTTCAAGTCTTTTAAATGTCTTAAACTGCATCACTGTTAATAAAGTGCACTCACCATTGTGACACTGGAAGACTGATTCACAGCAATATCCAATGTCTGACAGCTTAAAGAAAGATTGTATTTTAAATCTGTTTATGGATTAAAATTCAAAACAATGCTACCTCAGTGCCAAGAATGCAGGTACGATTCCAGCCTCAGGCGTCTGTGCAGAGTTTGCACATTCGCCCAGTGTTTGCTTTCAGGTGCTCCAGTTTCCTCCCATAGTCCAAAGATGTGCAGGTTAGGTTGATTGGCCATGCTAAGTTGTCTATACTGTCCAGGTGTGTAGGTTGGATGAATTAACTTTGAGAAATGCAAGGTGACTGGGATAGCATAGGGGATGGGTCTGCTGGGATGCTCTCCGGAAGATGGATGTGGACTCGATGAGCTGACTGGCCTGTTTCCACACTGATTCTATGATCATCAGGTATCGCTCCTCAGACATTTGTGCTACAACCCGGTATGGTGTTATTTCTGAGTGCCCTAGGTCGCATTAACTTTCTGATGGGAGAGAAGTTGTTCTGTTTTCCTGTTCTTGCTTCCAACCAGTTTCTAGTACATGTTACAACCCTTGAAAAAGCAGGTTCAAATCTACCTGACACTTGCTGGAAAAGCATTACTTGTGATACTTCATAACCTCCCCATAACTTGCTTTATTTTGCTCCTAACACAGGATCCTGGACTCCTGGTGGTGGTAGTAGACCTGGAGCCTGGATTCTCGGCAGTGCTGGTGAGATGGCGGCAGCCGCAGAGTCGGGGTCTCTTGCTGCATCACCGGTGTCGTTACTGCTCTTGGAGAGGGACTCCTCGAGTAGTAGCATACCTTGTAGAAGCCCTGAGCCAGACTTAGGACACCAATTTGAACAGAAGTTTAACTCTTATTAAAGTAAGTTCTTTCTATCCTTATTTGTAACTCGAAATGGTGCTAGATTATGTCGACAAAATACTTTTACACTGTATCGTCAAAGTATAGGTGACAATAAATCATTCATTCATTTAAAAAGTAATGAATCAGTTCTGAGAAGGGTCGCTCAACCAGAAATGTTAATTCTGATTTCTCTCCATGGATGCTGCCAGGTTTGCTGAGTTTTTCCAGCAATTTCTGTTTTTGCTTCTGATGTAAAACATCTGCAGTTCTTTCTGTTTTTATTTTGTAATGAAATCAACAACTAGTTAATCTGTTTTCATCAGTTTGGTTGAAGATTAAATATTAGGAGAGTTCATTTGCTTTTTGTCCCAAAGAGAGTGCCAATATGGTGGCATGGTTTAACATCTCGTTTGAAAGGCAGCACTTAAAACCCGTGCATAGCACCAGCCTAGATTTTGTGCTCAAGGCTCTGAAAGGAGGCTTGAACGCACAATCAGGTGATTCAGAGGCAAGAGTCTTAATGAGTCCAGCTTTTATTAGGAAATGGCTGAGATAAAATATATTAAATGGAAAAGGAAATGCAGATTGGTGGATGTAATGATTAAGTATAACTTCTAAGTATTTAAAATGCAAATATTAACTAAAGTAGAATTAAGTCAAAAACTCTTTGCAGTAACTCACAAAGAATTCATTTAGGTCAAATAAACATGGACCCAAGACAAAGTAATAATTACTTTACTGAATTACTTTGAAATTTGATCCAAAATGGCGAGCTAATATCATACATCTTGCTTCATGTAGTCCTTCTGCGCTTGGTATTATGTTTACTGGGAACTGACATCTTTTCAATGGGTAGCATTCTTGCCTCTGTTGGAGAAGTGGGATCAAATTTCACTCCAGAAAGTTCAGGCACAGTCTAGGCTGATACTCCAGTGCAGCCCTGAGGGAGTAGTGCATCAACCGAGGGGCTGTCTTTTCAAAGAGATGATAAACCTAACTATGTCTGTGGTCTCGAGGAGCTGGGAAGTTCTCCCTGCTGTATCGGTCAATGTTTTTCCATTAACTATCATTCATGAAGCAGCTTATCTGAGCATTATCACATTGCTGTTAATGGGAACTTGTAATGCGTAATCAACTTTTTGACATTGGCAATGTGACTACTAGTGAAAGATAACTGATCTATTGCAAAACACTTCACAACATTCCAAGGTTAGAAAAGGTGCTCAAAAAATGTTTTAAGGGAGAAATCAATCTCTGTTATACAGGAAAAGCTCAATTATCTGAATGACACAGGCGAGGAGTATTTTGTTTGGATAATTGAATGTTTGGATAACACAGTTTACCCAGGCTTCGAGACCTTGAGATCTTGTTCGGATAATCTGAAATTCAGATAATCAATGTTCGGATTATCGAGGTTGTACTGTACTGTGAAAAAAGTTAAATCCTTTGAGGCTGACAAGATAACACTAACCTTAATTTGAAAAGTCATTAATATTTAATAAGAACATAGAATATATCTCTCACACGAGAACTGTGCTTGCAATGCAGTTACAGCTCTTCCTTCATAATGACTTACAATGCCATCATGAACTTCATGTTATTTGAACATGAAGACCAAGTCTTCGGTTAACCATTCTGGACAATCTAAGTGTCTGGTAATGGTGGAGAAAATGCACTGTGGATTACTGTTCAGAAGAAACTTAATATAGCAAATAACGCTCTATTCCACATCATCTAAAACTGATGTGATTTTGGAGAAAAAAAATCACAAAAACAGCTTTTAACAATGAGACTATTTGATTTTAATCTTTCCTTCTCCCTTAATAAGATTGTGTGACGGGACCTCAATAACTTTTGGATGAAGGCTATATGTTTCAAAGTAATTGAAGAGTTAAATAACATTAGAAGAAAGGCAGCATCAGAAACCACACACTCTCACCTCTGTATTATGGAGTCATACAGCACGGAAACAGACCCTTCAGTCCAACCAGTCCATGCTGACCATAATCCCAAACTGAACTAGCCCTACCTGCCTGCCTCTGGCCAATATCACTCCAAATGCCTTTTAAATATTTAACTGTACCCACATGCACCACTTCCTCTGGAAGTTCATTCCATACATAAACCACTCTGTGTAAAAGTAAATTCCCCCTCATGTCTTTTTAAAATCTTGCTCTTCTCATCTTAAAAATATGACCCTTAATCTTGAAATCCCCCTCATTATTTTATAAACCTCTGTAAGGTCACCTTTCAACCTCCTACGTTCCAGTGAAACAAGTCCCAGCCTATCCTCATAACTCAAACCCTTCATCGCCAGCAACATCCTGGTAAATCTCTTCTGAACCCTCTCTGGCTTAATAATATCCTTCTTATAAAGAGAGGCTAGAACTGAAAGTATCCAGAAGAGACCTCACCGATATCCTGTACAATCTCAACAGGATGTCCCAACCCCTACACTGAAAGGTCTGAGCAATGAAGGCATGCCTTCTTAACCACCATTTCTATATGTGATACAAACTTCAAGGAATTGTGTTTGTGAACCTTGAGACCTCTCTATTCTACAACATTACCCAAGACACTACTTTAAATTGTAGAAGTCTTGCTGTTGTTTGTTTTACCAAAATGTATTAAACTCCATCTGCCACTCTTTAGCCCGTTGACCCAATTGATCAATGTCTCTTTGTAATCTTAGATAACCTTCTTCATTGTCCACTATGCCACCAATGCAGGTGGCATCCGCAAACTTAGTCGGCACGGTGGCACAGTGGTTAGCACTGCTGCCTCGCAGCGCCAGAGACCCGGGTTCAATTCATAGAATCACAGAACAATAGTGAATGGTGGCCATTATCATTGGAATACCAGTTCTTGAGATGTCGTCCTATTAGCCCCACTCCCTGTTCTTTCCCAATAATCCTAGAAAATTTTACTGAGATTTTATCCTGTTCAATTTTGAAAATAATGCAGAATCTGCTTCTATTACCTTTTTCACTGTGCATTCCAGATGATAACAAATTTGTTGCTTATTTTGTTTCCTTTCATGGTATTTTTTCAGCCAACCTGCTATAACCTGTGTAGTCTGGTTACCAGCCCATCTTTGACTGGAAAGAACTTTTCCCCAAATAATTGCACCAAAAACCTTCACGTTTTCAGCACTTCTATCAAATCTCCCCTTAAGTTTCCTAATCTAAGCAGACCAGCAGTGGTTTCTAGAAACAGGAAATTTACAACACAAAATGAGGCTATTTGGTCAAAGGTGTCTCATCTTTAATTCTCTAGCTTTTCCTTGACTGCAATATTGCATTTATAGAGATAGAATCACAGAGATATACAGCACTGAAACAGACCTTTCAATCCAAGATTTCCATGCTGAACAGATATCCTCAATAAATCTTTTCCCATTTGCTAGGACTTGGTACATATCCCTCTAAACTCTTCCTATTCATGTACCCATCCAGATGCCTTTTAAATGTTATAATTGTTCCAGCTTCCATCACTTCCTCTGGCAGCTCAATCCATACATGCACTACCCTCAGTGTGAAAAAGTTGCCCTTTACGTCCCTTTTAAGTCTTTCCCCTCTCAATTTACACCTATGCCCTCTAGTTCCCTCCCACCCTGGGGAAAAGACCTATTTACCCTATCCGTGTCCCTCATGATTTTATAAACCTCTATAAGATCACCCCATAGTCTCTGACACTCCAGGGAAAACAGCCCCAGGCTATTCAGCCTCTCTCCATTCCTGATGAAGGGCACCTACCCGAAATGTCAGTTTTCCTGCTCCTCGGATGCTGCCTGACCTGCTGTGCTTTTCCAGCACCACTCTACTCTAATCTAGACTCTTCCTGTAGCTCAAATCCTCCAACCCTGGCAACATCCTTGTAAATAATTTCTAACCCCTTTCAAGTTTCACAACATCCTTCCAATCGGAGGGAGACCATAACTGCACATAATATTCCAATAATAGCCTAACCAATGTCCTGTACAACCACAATATAACTTCCCAACTTCTATACCCAATGCACTGACCAAATAAAGGCAAGCATACCAAATGCCTTCTTCACTATCCTATCTACCTGCGACTCTACTTTCAAGGAGCTATGAACCTGCACTCCAGGGTCTCTTTGTTCAGCAACATTCCCTAGGACCTTACCATTAAGTGTATCAGTCCTGCCCTGATTTGCCTTTCCAAAATGCAGCACCTCACATTTATCTAAATTAGACTCCATCTGCCACTCATCAGCCCATTGGCCCATTTATCAAGATCTCATTGTACTCTGAGGTAACCTTCTTCACTGTCCATTACACCTCCAATTTTCATGTAATCTGCAAACCTATTAATCATACCTCCTATGTTCACATCTAAATCACTTATATATCTGCTAACTTTACCTTCCCTTAAGAGCTTTTGCCCAAAACATCAACTCTCCTGCTCCTCGGATGCTGCCCGACTTGCTGTGCTTTTCCAGCATCACACTCTCGACTCTAATCTCCAGCATCTGCAAGTCCTCACTTTTGCCTGAGAATTATCCAGAAGCTCTATCACAGTTTGATAGAGTCGCAGCAACATCCTTGTTTTTGAACTCTATGCCTGTACCTAGCAAAACAAGGACATCATATTCTTTTTAAACAGCCTTTTCAACTTGCCCTGGCACTTTCAGACTTTTGTACATTTGTACCTCTGTTGGCTTTGTCCCTGTACTTCCTTTAAAATTGTATCATTTAATTCATATTGTCTTTCTTCATTCTTCTTAGCAAATCACTTCATGCTTTTCCAGATGAAGCATGCGTGCTGTGCATCTGCACATTTCCCAGTCTATTTCCTTCTATACCTTCCTCATTACCGATAGTATTTTCATGTTTTGTGTCCCAAGCAAACCAAAAGTTTGCTCAATATTCCTGAGTCTAGGTTATTAATAGCTATCCAAAAGCAACAGTGGTCCTAGCACCGAGCTTTGAGGAACAAAATTTGTTCTTACCTCCAGAATGAAAATTGTTTATCATTGCTACTTTCAGTTCTCTCGTCTTTAGCCAAGTTTGTATCAAAAATGTCACTGTTTCCTTAATCCTTTGGGCACGAAATTTTGAACATTTCTAGAATATGTCATTTTATTAATCCCTTTTTCAAATTTCATGTATATACTATTAACTCTGTTACCCTAATCAATTTGCTCCATTACGTCAAAGAACTCAATCAAGCCATTCAAACACAATTAGCTTTTAATAAGAATGTACTAGCTTTCATTTTTAAATTGATTTTTAAAAAAAATTTGCAATTCATCTTCTTTAAAATGATTGCCTTTGAGGCATTCCCAACACTAGTATCAGGCTGACCGGTCTTTAGGTAACACATTTGTTGAACAGAGATATAATCATTTATAATCCTCCAGTGGCATCACAACACTGGCATCTACCCGACAATGTGAAAAATTGCCCAGGTATGTCCTGTACACAAAAAGCAGGACAAATCCAACCGGCTAATTACTTCCCAGTCTCCTCTCCATTATCAGCAAAAGTGTTGGAAGGGGTCATCAACTGTGCTATCAAGCAACACCTGCTCAGCGACGCCCAGTTTAGGTTTCACCAGGATCACTCAGCTCCTGATCTCATTACAGCCTTGGTTCAAACATGGACAAAAGAACTGAGTTCCTGAGGTGAGGTGAGCGTGATAGCCCTTGACATCAAGGCTGCATTTGACCACATATATCACTAAGGAGCCCTGACAAAACTTGAATCAATGTGTATCGGGGGCAAACACTCCGCTAGTTAGAATCATACCTGGCACAAAGAAAGATAGATTAGGTTGTGGAGGGTCTGTCATCTCAGCTCCAGGACATCTCTGCAGGAGTCCCTCAGACTAGTGTCCTGGGCAAAACAATCTTCAGCTGCTTCATCAATGACCTTTCCTCTGTCATAAGTGGTGATGTTCGTTGATGATTGCACAGTGTTCTGCACCATTCACGACTCCTCAGATACAAGATCTGGACAATATCCAGGCTTGGGCCAACAAGTGGCAAGTAACATTCATGCCACAAAAATGCCACACAATGACCATCACCAACAAGAGACACTAACCACCACCCCTTGACAGCCTCGGCGACTGTCTGCGTTGAGTTTGCACATTCTCCCAGTGTCTGCACGGGTTTCCTCCAGGTGCTCCAGTTTCCTCCCACAGTCCAAAGATGTGCAGGTTAGGTGAATTGCTAAATTGCCCAAAGCATTAGGTGCATTAATTAGGGGGAATGGGTCTGGGTGGGTTACTCTTCAGTGTGGACTAGTTGGGCTGAAGGGCCTGTTTTCACACTGTAGGGAATCTAATCTAATCAATGGCATTACCATCACTGAATCCCCCACAATCAGCATCCTTGGGGTTTCCATTGACCAGAAACTCAACTGGATTCACTGCATAAACACAGTGGCTACAAGAGCAGGTCAGAGACTAGGGATACTGTGGCAAAAAACTCACCTCGTGATACCCTTTAGTCTATCCGCCATCTACAAGGCACAAGCCAGGAGTGGGATGGAATACTCCCCACTTGCCCGGATGGGTGCAGTTCCAACAACTCTGAAGCAGTTTGACAAGGGTAGGGCAGTAGACGTAGTCTAAATGAATTTCAGTAAAGCCTTTGATAAGGAACCAAATGGGAGACTGCTCTGGAAGGTTCGATCACATGGATTCTAGGGCAAGCTGGCAAATTGGATACACAATTGGCTTGATGCTAGGAAGCAGTGGGTAATAGTAGAAGGATGCTTGTTGGCCTGGAGACCTGAATCTAGTGGAGTGCTTCAGGAGTCAGTGCTGGGTCTATTACTGTTTGTAATGGACTTGGATGAGAATGTAATGACTTGGATGAGAATGTACAAGGTATGATTAGTAAGTTTGCAGATGGCACTAAAATAGGAAGTATCGTGGACAGTGAGGAAGGTGATCAGAAATTGCAGCAGGACTTTGACCAGCTGGGGAAGTGGGCCGAGAAATGACAATTGGAGTTTAATATATTTAGGAGTGAGGTCTTGCATTTTGGAAATTCAAATCAAGGTAGGAGTTTCATGGTGAATGGTAAGGCCTGAAGGAGTGCAGTGGAACAGAGGGACCTTGGAGTTCAGGTGCAGCGTTCTCTGAAAGTGGAGTCCCAGGTAGACAGGACAGTGAAGGCGGCTTTTGGCACACTGGCCTTCATCAGTCAGGGCATTGAGTATAGAAGCTGGGAAGTTATGTTGCAGTAGTGCAGGATGTTGGTGAGGCTGTACTTGGAGTATTGTGTTCAGTTTTGGTCACCTTGCTATAGGAATGATGTGGAGATGCCAGTGTTGGACTGGGGTGTACAAAGTTAAAAATCAGACATAACCACGTTATAGTCTAACAGGTTTATTTGGAAGCACTTGCTTTCTGAGTGCTGCTCCTTCATCAGGTGGTTCTAAGTGCTGTTGGATTGTAACCTGGTGTTGTGATTTTTAACCTTGTTATATGAAGGATGTTATTAAACTGGAAAGATTGTAGAAGAGATTTACAAGGGTGTTGCCAGGACTCAACGGTCTGAGTTATAGGGAGAGATTAGACAAGTTCAGGAGACTGAAGGGGGATCTTTTAGAAGTGTATAAGATCATGACAAGCATGGATAAGTTGAATGCACTCAGTCTTTTTTTCCCCAGGGTTGGGGAATCCAGGACTAGAGTGCAACAGTTTAAGGTTAGAGGGCAAGAATGAAAAGGAACCTGAGGGGCAACTTTTTATTTTTTACTCAGAGGGTGGTATCCTTATGGAATGAGAAGTGGTTGATGTGGGTACATTAACAACAGTTAAAACGCATTTGGACAAATACATGGAAATGAGAGGTTTAGAAGGATATGGGCCAAGTGCAGGGAAATGGGGTTAGCGTGGATGGACATTTTGATCAGCATGGACCAGTTTGGGCCAAAGGGCCTGTCGCAGTGCTGTAGGACTCTATGGCTGCTTGATTCTTTAATTGGCTGCCAATTTGTGATTCCAATCGGTCTAGATCCTTTTCCAACTCGGTGAAATTAGTTCTCCAACTTAGCACTTTTACCTTGGATTTTTCCCCATTTTGCATTAAACCTGATAGCATGTGGGAATCAGTGATCACGATGTTGTCTCAATGAAACATATTCAACCTGTTCCACTTAATTCCCAGAACTAGTTACAGCAGTGATTTTGCTTTCCCCCTTGCTCATCTGAAAATAGCTGACTAAGCAAGTCTGTTTGCAGTAATTCCCCCCTTTCTCTGGTGTTTTACATTGTTACTTTTATAGTTTATATTAGAATAATTGAACTCTTCCATGATCACAATTCTATCGTCCTTGGATCATTTGACAATTTGCAAACAATATTTTTTCTTTCCATTTAGTGATCCGTATTGCCTTTATTGTTACTGAATTCTAACCTCGTGCTGTAACAACATCTTTGATCACACCCCTTGCATTTCTCCTTTCCTTATTGATCATGAATATATTGAAGCTGGGAATACTAAGTGTCCAGTCTGCCAGTACAGCATTACCCAATGCGGCTACTTGTGTCTGCAATTCACCAACCCTATTTATCACGCTCCATACATATAGACACATGCAGTCTAAAACCATCTTATTCTGCCTTGCATTTCCCTCGTGCCCAATCACTACTATATTTCAAACACACACAGGCAGCATAATTTTTTCCTGCTCCTTCTCAAGTATGAACGCTTGGTGTTTAATCAAAATAAAGGCATTTGATGTCGAGTTTTGAACAATACCGAATCCTTTAAAGATTAGAGATACCTTTATTAAAGTATTTTGAACAGTATTAAGTATTATATAATTAGGCAAAGTGCATGAAAGAATTTGTTTTTTGCAAAATATTTCTAAATAGTACAGGAACAGCAAAATGTAGAATGTCATTATAAACATGGGATGATAAGAAAAATCTGGGAGAAAAAAATCTAAGAACACTAAGATTTTTTAAATGTTTAATTTTTGAAATAAATGCTATGTTTTGTGTCAAAACTTGGAACAAAAGATATTGTGGTGGGCTTGCTGTTTGTTCTGGTGTATTCCCCCAGTATTTTTTCCATTCTGCTGGAAATTACTATAACAGCAAAAGTAAAATCTGATATATCACCTAGCATGAGACGGTACATTACAAAACATTTGTTTGCATTCACACTGAGAGCCTTTCGAACCTTTAAAATGGTTCAAAACTATATAAATTGAAAAGTCTTTTTCCTACAGTTGCACAACTGGAAACAGCTTTAAGTCTGTCACAGCTTGTGTATTTCACAGGCTTAAGAAAATTCATACATCATATTTCAGTTTAGCTCATTGAGTTTCCAAAAATATTGGAAAGCTTGGGGATGCAGCGTTTTGTGAAGTCAAGAAACTACATGGCATGACAGCCTTTTCTTAGCCCACGTGCTGTCACAAGAACCTTATTGCATTAACATCCATATGTCACTGTCCTTACATATGTTAAGGAGATTGAGAGATGGTGTACACATATGTGGGTGTGTCGCTCTGTGTCTTGATGACATTGTACCAGAAGTGGCTAAACTGGGCAGTTTATGTCCGAACCACTTGCATCTTGCCAGCTTCTCCCTCTCCAACTGGTCTCTCAGCTTTCTGACTCTCTGACCCACAGACTGCAATCAGTGAAGGTAGACAACTGCATCTCCTCCATACTCAACACTGGAGCCCTAGGAATACATCCTCAGTGCCCTACTCTACTCACTGTACATCCACGACTACTTTGCCAAATTCTGAAAGAACACCTTCTACAAGTCTGCTGATGACACAACCGTGGTAGGATGAATATGGAACGACGAGTCAGAATACAGAAAGGAGATATAGGGCACGGTGCAATGAAAATAACCTCTCTCTCAATGTCAGCAAAAATAAAGAACTGATCATTGATTAGATTAGATTAGATTACTTACAGTGTGGAAACAGGCCCATCAGCCCAACAAGCCCACACCGACCTGCCGAAGCGCAACCCAGCCAGACCCATGGTCCTTCAGCCCAACAAGTCCACACTGACCTGCTGAAGCGCAACCCACCCAGACCCATTCCCCTACATTTACCACTTCATGTAACACTACAGGCAATTTAGCATGGCCAATTCACCTGACCTGCACATTTTTGGACTGTGGGAGGAAACTGAAGCATCCGGAGGAAACCCACGCAGACACGGGGAGAATGTGCAAACTCCACAAAGTCAGTCGCCTGAGGCGGGAATTGAACCCGGGTCTCTGGCGCTGTGAGGCAGCAGTGCTAACCACTGTGCCACCGTGCCGCCCATGACTTCACAAAGCAAAGAGAACACACCCCCTCCTACATCAATGAAGCAGAGGTTAAGAGGATAGAGAGTGTCAAGTTCCTAGGAATGATGATAATTGACAACCTGCTCTGGACTTCCCACATAGATGTCATGGTCAAGAAAGCACCTCTCCTTCCTCATGCAGCTCAGGAAGTTTAGCATGTCCAATGTTTACACATGCACCATTGAAAGGCTACTGTTTAAGGTGCATAACTGCTCTGTCCAGGACTGTAAGAAACTTCAGAGTGTGGTGTGCACAGTCTACACCATCACAGAAGTTAACCTTCCATCAATAGACTCAGTTTACATGGCTCATTTCCATGGAAAGGCTGCCAAAGTCATCAAAGATCCATCACACCCCAGTAATGCTCTCCTCTAACCACTCCCATCAAGCAGAAGATACAGAAGCTTGAACACATGCACCAGCAGGTTCAGGAGCAGCTTCTTCCCGGCCGTTATTAGACTGATGAATGGACTTTCTAACTTCAAATAATGTTGACCTTGTGAATGTGGATCTTGCTGAGTGCACGCCCTGTGTTACGTAACCCGTATATTTCTAAGCATTTTTTTCCCTTCAATCTGTGATCTGTATTGGGCATTGGATAGGCATATGGAGGATAGTGGGCTAGTGTAGGTTAGGTGGGCTTGGATCGGCGCAACATCGAGGGCCAAAGGGCCTGTACTGCGCTGTATTTTTCTATGTTCTATGTATGTCCGTGCTTACTATGATCTACCTGCATTGCTTGTAAACAAAGCTTTTCACTGAACTTAGGTACGTGTGACAATAAATAAATCAAAACCAAGGTCTCTGGATATTGGCAGGAGGCCAGAAATGCAGATTTTCTGCCTGTGATCTGGATGGCATTATGAACTCAGGGGAGATTCTGGGCAGGCTCTAGGCAGAATGTTGAATTTGAATTTGTACAAGCATCACACCCCTAATTAAGAAGTGATTGCATAACAGAAGAATTGAACTTAGTTCAGCAGTTAATGAGGATAGTGAGTCTCATGACCTAAATAACAGCTTCTCTAAAAACTAAGCAGCAATCTTCTGACAGCAAATAAAACAGAAGGTGTACGGTTGCATTACCATTTGCCTCTACATTTTCTAGGATTAGGTGAAACTTCCAGAAAACAAATCTTCCATGGTCAGCTTTTCTTTTCCTTGCCCTGTTTCTATTATGTTTATTTAAAACAGATGTATCTCAGCCTGATGGACCCCATAGGCTAATTGATAGGCAGCAGCCTCACAAAGTAACAAAGAATGGAGAGACTTGGCAACTGGAGAAAGCTGAGGGCACCCAGAGTCTGAACAAGGAAAGAAAGTATCAAAAGAAAGCTGTCAGTTGATTGTAGAACGGGAAACACAGCAGCCAATGTTAGAGGGTACGTCTCAGCAACTGGAAGATTAAAAACATTCAATTAACTTTCCTACACTCCAATGACATCAATAAAAGTGACACATTCTCTCTTCAGTCACTCTTTTGCCCTTAATGTATTTGTAGAACCTCTTGGGATTCTCCTTAACCCCATTTGCCAAAGCTATCACATGTTCCTTTTTTGCCCTCCTGGTTTCCCTCAAGTACAGAGGAACCTCGATTGTAGAGCATTCGATTATCCAAATATTGGATTATCCGGCAAGATCGCAAGGTTCCAATGCTTGGCTAAACTACGTTAGCTGGCATTCGATTATCCGGAATTCAATTAACTGAATGAAATACTCCCTGCCCGTATCCTTCGGATAATCGAGGTTCCTCTGTTTACTCTTGCTGCCCTTATAGTCCTCTAGGGATTCACTCGAACCCAGTCATCCGTGCCATTGGGCAGCATGGTGGCTCACTGGTTAGCACCGCTGCCTCACAGTGCCAGGGACCCGGCGTGGAGTTTACACATTCTCCCAGTGTCTGCGTAGGTTTCCTCCGGGTGCTCCGGTTTCCTTTCACCGTCCAAAGATGTGCAGGTTAGGTGAATTGGCCATGCTAAATTGCCCATAGCGTTAGGAGCATTAGTCAGAGATAAATGTAGGGGAATGGGTCTGGGTGGGTTGCTCTTCAGAGGTTCGGTGTGGACTTGTTGGGCCGAAGAGCCTGTTTCCACACAGTAGGGAATCTAATCTAATCATACCTGACATATGCCTCCTTCTTTCTCTTGACTAGAGCCTCAATTTCTCTAGCCATCCAGCATTCCCTACATCTACCGGTCTTGCCCTTCACACTAACAGGAACATATGGTCTTTGAACTCCTGTTACCTTATTTTTTGAAGGTCTTCCACTTTCTAACTGTCCCTTTACCTGCAAATAGCAACTTCTAATCAACTTTTGAAAGGTCCTGCCTAATACAATCAAAATTAGCCTTACTCCAATATACTTTCACTGGATGTTCTCCCAGAAATATCATCCCTACGTACAGCTGTAATGTTATCCTTAACGAAAAATGCCATTCCGTCTTCCCTCTAGCCCCCTTTTCTGTCCTTCATATAGCATCTATAACCTGGAATATTAAGCTGCCAGACCTGCCCCTCCCTGAGCCACATTTCTGCAATAGCTATGGTTTTCCAGCTCCAAGTTTCCAACTAAATGTTTGAGCAAGAGGTGTAGTTAGCTGCTCCATACAACAATTTTACAGGATGCTATCTTCAAGTCAAAAACCAGTTACACCTATCACACAAATGAGCAATGGGGCATGTGAATTGCAGTGCTGGTGTGATACTAGGTATGTAGGCTGTAGCTTCCAAAGACTGACAGATCATATTAATCAACATATCCCTTTGGCTGTTTGCAACAGACAGGATACTGTCCATTCCCAAACAGCCTGTACTTGTAAAACTCAGAATGCAGTGTCATCATCAGATCAGATATAGTAGGCCAACACTTGCTTATACCGCAGCTACATATATTAATGCACAGGGTCTTGTCCTTGGTGGACAGAGAGAACATGCACACACACTGCAATCATTTCAACACAACAAAATAGGTGACAGCCATTTTCTGGTTCACTTCTCAGGACAATGTTTTGACCAGTGTTAATATGCTCGGTTTAAAAAGTAAACAAAGCTTGACAGTTAACCATTTCTCACTATTAACTGATGCATTCTTCATGGCAACATCGCTGCTAATTAGAATCCATTTGACAATCAATCAGCTCTCTCTTGTGAAATAATATAAATGTAGTTTTCCCTTTAATTTGGAATGTCTAGCAAATTGCTTTGATGTGTGGAAGATGAAAACTTTTGACAAAATGTAGCTTTTTTTCAAGCTGCACTCAAGTGCTGTACTACCAAATGACTGAGTTGTGCTTGCTGTGATCTCTTTGATCAATATCTCAATGTTTATTTGAACAATATTAAAAAGGTACTGAAGCCTCTGCTGTTGACATGTTAACAATTTGTCTGATTCACACTTTTATATGCTTCAGGAATTGTTGCATTTTTTTCTCCTAAAGAACATTTCCGAATGGGTACTTTCTCGGCAGCAGTTCCACACTTTCCATTGTACATAACTAATGAGTCATATAATATAATTTATACTGGGTGAATGGACTTGGAAGGGAGCAGAGCAAGCATCAAATAGGCACACTAGAACAATTCACAGATTCCTACACCCCTACGTTTTCCTGCAAATGTTCTTCTTGACATCATCATTCAGATTCTTTGACAGCTATGATAGGATCTGTATTCACCATTTCTTCCAAACCTAGCCATTCATTTTGTAAAAATATTTTTCCTTTGGCTATTTTGCCATTCATACTAAAGCTATGTCCTCTGGTTTTCAACACTTCTGTCAATGAAAACAGTTTCACCTAATCTACTCTATCCATACCTCTCTAGAATACCTCCCTTCAACCTTTCCTCAGTCCAAGGAGGATATTTTCAGAACAATCTAGAAGGGCTTTTGCCTGAAACGTCGATTTTGCCTGTCCTCAGATTTTGCCTGTCCTCGGATGCTGCCTGAATTGCTGTGCTCTTCCAGCACCACTAATCCAGAATGTAGCATCTCAGGTGCAGGTCAAGTGAATTGGCCAGGCTAAATTGCCCATTGCGTTACGTGTATTAGTCAGAGGGGAAACGGGTCTGGGTGGGTTGCTCTTTGGGACTGCTTGGGCCAAAGGGCCTGTTTCCACACTGAAGGGAATCTAATCTCAGAGGAACTGGACTCCTTCATTCCTGGGAACACAATAGTATATTTCTGCATCTTTTCTGATGCCCTGTGTAAAGTTGGAGTCCAGAATTCAAAACAATACTTTAGTTGAGACCTAATAATTCAAAGTTTATCAAAATTTAAAACAGTATCAGATTTTACTCAGAAGTTAGTAATTTAAAGCTAGATGCCTGATAGAACCTTTTCTTTAGTTAGTCACATAGAACTACGGCTGATTTTATTTATCTATTCCACTTCTGAGTTTCCAGTTATTGATAATCAGTACGGCAGTCCTACAGAATTGCAGCCGAGATCAGTTAACTTATGGTTTTGTGCTCTCTGCAACACAATAGGTGATTTATTCACTGAATTATTGGGGAAGAAAATAAAATCATGTAGGTGGAGAATCTAAATGTGTTTGAATTGAGATACTTTTCCTCAATGTGCAATCAGAGCAAATCATGAGCTTACCTTCCGTACATGGCTAGAAAAGAGCGTGTTCATGTATTTGTCTTTTCGCTTCAGCTCACTGGCTCTTGCAGAAAAGGCAGGTGTCATCTGTGGGTTATCCTGTTTCTGAAATAAAAGAAAAGAGAAGCAAAGATATGGTAAGCAACTTCTACAATTCCATCTCAAAGCCATTTGTCGTCTTCTGTTTCTTCACAAAATTGCGTCTGTGTCATCCAACCAACATAAGATGATCCTGACTTTTCTGATGTATCAATTTTGTTTCAAAACTGCAGAGCTGTTTTAAAATGAGAATACTCAATAAAAATCCATTGAAAGTTAGGAAGTGACCCGGAAGTTGTGATTTGAAGAATTCCGAAAAAGAACAGCCTTTAAATTTAGGCGATTTATTTGATTTGCAATGCAGAAAAAATAACTTCTGACTAACATATTAACAAAACAAATTGATTAATCAAGGGCTTGTGAACATTAGCTGAAAAGGAAACTGACATGAATTGTAAATTTGCAGTCACATTGCATTGTGAACTAAAATGTTTTAATTTACAGGCTCGTTTCACACACTATCATCCACAGCCTGAAAATAGATTCTGTTTGAACAAGCAACAATCTTTTTCAGGCCTATAGTCGCAATCTGACACAGTGGAAAATTCAAATCCATGGAAATTTGATTCTTTGTTACACCAGATATGTGACCTCAGGAAAGCCATGCCCAACAGTTGTCTTTAACCAGTGTCTCGTATCTATTTTTGTGTTCATTTTCTCAGATCAAACTCCCAAGTAGAATGACAGAACCTGACAGTATAGGAAGACATTTGCCATTTGTCTCAGTGTCAGAACAACCCACAACTGAACCCACTGCACAGCTCTCTCAACATGACTCCCATTTTCCTCTGCTTCAAACACTTGCTTTTCCAAAAATAAATCATGTTACAAGTTATGAAAAATCCAATTTAAATAGAGCATAATTTTTACATTTTATGTAATTTAAAACAAAATTCTATGAAGGAATATGGACATCACTGGGAAGGACAGCATTTACTGCCCACTTCTGAATTGTCCTTGAGATGTCCTGGGATATTTCAGAGCACAGTTAAGAGTCAACCACATTTGCGGTGATTTGGAGTCACGTGTAGGCTAATCAGGTAAGGATTACAGGCTACCATTCCTACAGAAGATTAGTGAATTGGATGGGTTTTATGACAATTGATGGTTTTACAGGCACTATTATTACTAGCTTTCAATTCTAGATTTTATTAATTCAACTTAAATTCCACCAGCTGCTATGCTGGCATCATATGCTACAAACCCAGGCCTTTGGATTATGAATCCCATGACATTATTATCACATTACCATCTCGTATACGATCAGCGAGTGACTCGAGTGTCTTAACCACAGTGCTAGAAAGCTTCCTCATCTTGCCCACTGCAAGTACTGACTCTTGTGGGGGTATTACTTTTAAGAATACAGTATCCTGTATTAAGAGGACATACTTCATCTGGAGATGGAGGGAAAGCTGTGATAGATTCTGCAAATCAGATGGTACAAAAAACAATCCAACATCATCAACGTCTCACTAGCTAACTTTCCCAACATCAAGGTACTAATCAGTCAAAGCCATCTTCGCTGGGTAGGACCTGTCATTCAGATGCTTGGCTCCAGACTCCTTAAACAATTGCTCTCATGAAAAATCTGTTGTGACAAGAAAACACAAAACAACCCTGAAATGATCAAACATTCCTGCTGACCCGTGAGATACCCTAGCTTAGAACAGACTGAAAGGGAAAGGTTTCTTCAGAAGACCCAAAATTCATCAAAAGACTGTGTTAAGAACGCACAGAGGTAAATCAAGGTGTTGGAGAGAGCACACAACCTTCCAAACCTCACCCATTTGTACCTTCATGCACCACCAGCCCTTTCTGTAGCCGAGTTGGTGATCACATATTGGACTTATCCACCAACTCAGGACTTGTCAAATTGGAGTGGAAGCAAGTAATCCTGGGTCCTAAAGGACAGCCTGAACAGCGAAGTTGGAATGCCAACAGGGCCGATACATCCAATCCTGACCTCACCCAACGATTCAGCAATAGTCAAAGGAGCAGATGACAATCAGCAGCAAGAATCCTGGATAATTTCTCCTTACCTTTGGAAAGCTGTCGCAACTACAAATATACAAGCAGATCATATTTCAGAATCTGTGTAGGATCATACTGAGTACTTCATGAGCCACTGAGACATTGAGCAAGTCTCCAAGTCTTTCTTTTGATATTTGGGAGTCTGCACATGTGCTAATATGCCAAAGACTTATCGGACTCTATTTCTTTTTTTATTCTTGTAACTGCATTAATTAGCAGTGTTTATTTGTGTTGTGGCACTAAAGACAAAGGAACAGAAATATAGAATGATGAAAACTGTGCTTAAAATTCTTAACGTAAGCTTGTAAACAGCCCCAAGTTTATATCATTCACTTATCTGATCAAAATGTATTCAGGCCTCGCTTGTGACTAGCATGTAATCAGCTTAATTGAACAATGACAGCATTTCAACTATCCTTAGGCTCCGTCAAACTATCAGGACTATTTATGCACGTGTTCACTGTATTGAATACTGTTACAATCCAGATTTATCACCCATTTGTGATGGCACAAAGGAGGGGACAGTTAACAGACTGATGTAACAGGATAAAATAATGAAACAGAAAACATGCAAATTAAATGCTGTTACATTTCAATGAATGTACCAGTATAGAGTGCTGAGAAAACCCACATAATTTTAATGATCAAGTGACGATCACCATTAAGACAATTACTTCTCCCAAAAGGTCATGAGTTGGTGGAATTCACTACCCGAGAGTGTGATGGATGTTGGACACGGAATAAATTCAAGGAGGAGATAGTGTTATGAACTTAATGTTTGGAAAATTGTAAAATGGGAAAAGAACTGCACAGTCTCTTTAAAAGATTATGTTTTTTCTGTGCTTAGATTTAAAATGAATGTCTGTGAACAGCAGCTTTAAAGTTTGCAGGTGCACAGAGAGCCCAAACTGAAATATTGTATCAAAAGGCCATACGGTTAGCAGGCTAAGCAGCAGTTTTTATCAAGACAACAGGTTTTCAATTTAGGAGAAAGTGAGGACTGCAGATGCTGGAGATCAGAGTCGAGAGTCTGGTGCTGGAAAAGCACAGCAGGTCAGGCAGCATCCGAGGAACAGCAGAATCGACGTTTCAGGCATGAGCCCTTCTTCATTCCTGAAGAAGGACTTATGCCTGAAACGTCGATTCTCCTGCTCCTTGGATGCTGCCTGACCTGCTGCGCTTTTCCAGCAACACATTTTCAGGTTTTGAATTTAGCCAATCAATTTAAACCAGGTCCTTAGATATTAAAAACCTATCAAATTTAAATCTGATGGTTTTGACAACCTAGAACCAATCCAATTTTAAACATATTGATAAGTCATCAAGGATATAAAAGGGGGCAGTTGAAAAATTGGCAGAGCTAACTGCCATCCTGGCAGAGTTAACAGCTCTCAGCTCTGGAGAGAGAAATGGGCTCTCACAGTTGCCTATGTATCAGAGAAGGCATCATCTAAAAGATAATGGTACCAACAACGGAAAAAGGCATTCCTGATTGCAGAATTGGAGGTGGCATTCCAGGAGGAAGTTTCGATAGAACGTGACACAGAATATTCCAGAAGACTGTAATTTCAAGAGAGCAAATTCTATTTTTTTTGTATATGAGTGGGACTTGTACTATTTGGAACAGCATACCAGTAAATTCTTGTTTTAATCAATATTAGTTAGTAGTTAAAGGGATTTATTTAGCTTGTTAATAGTTAAGTTAATTTGTTCATAGTTAGTTAGATAAATAAATTACTTGTTGATTTTAAAAAGTGTGTCAAGAATTTGTTTTATTTAACCACTAGAAGTTGGTTAAGAGCAGGTTATACCACTTTTCACACTTTTTTGTTTTCCAGATTATAGGGCAAGGCGATCCTCTGAGTGTTTCAGTTTTAGTTCTCGGGTGCGGGGGTGGGGGGGGTCAACCTCCACTTTATAACAATAGACAGATTGTTAATTAGTAATGGGTTAAAGAGTTATGAAAAACAGGCAGGAAACTGGAGTTGAGGCCACAATGAGATCAACCATGGTTGTGTGAAATGATGCAGCCGTTTCAAGGGGCTGAATTACTGCTGCCTCACAGCGCCAGAGACCCGGGTTCAGTTCCCGCCTCAGGCGACTGACTGTGTGGAGTTTGCACGTTCTCCCCATGTCTCCGTGGGTTTCCTCCGGGTGCTCCGGTTTCCTCCCACAGTCCAAAAATGTGCAGGTTAGGTGAATTGGCCATGCTAAATTGCCCGTAGTGTTAGGGTCAAGGGTAAATGTAGGGGAATGGGCCTGGGTGGGTTGCGCTTCGGCGGGTCGGTGTGGACTTGTTGGGCTGAAGGGCCAATTTCCACACTGTAAGTAATCTAATCTAATCTAATCATCTATTCCTGGCTCCTAGTTCTTATGCTCTTATTTTGTAGGATGTCCAAATAATTTATTATTAGTATTTTACAGGTGTGCATGCATGTGAGTATGCATGTATTATTTTAGAAAGTCATGGTTCTTGGTGTGCAAAGCGGCATGATAAGTTAACTCCAAACCAAAACAGGTAGCCAAACTCCATTTATAATTTGTTCTATAAACCCAATTTATAATGAATAAAAGGAAGCACTTTAAATTAGCAAGTTTGTTACAATGCACAACTTGTAAACATTTCCAGTTAATGGCTTAAAGAATGACACATATTTACTGCAACAAATGATTAACAACACTATGACTTAAACACTAATTCTGTGGAAATCAGATACTTTAAAACCACAGAACATGATATAACTGGAATACTTTATAGGTATACTTTACACTGTTTTTTATTTGGACACCCAATATTCTCAAAATTAATATACAGTTTCTTAGTTCCTATGATGCATTTGTTTTGCTGGAAAGGTCTTCTTTTGTGTGCTATTCTCTGTTATCAAGCTCACAGTGAGGTTCTTTTTGGAGGGTCTCCTTATAGACCGTGCTTGGTGGCATTTCAGGCCTTAATTTAAATTTAAATGCATTTGATCTTTCTCACCAAAGTACAAACTCCCAACCACATTCCTCCAAGAACTACCCCAAAAGTTTGGTTTCTAGATGTTGTCTCTCTCTCTCAAGTCCAGGACATCTGCACATAAAACTGTGAGAGATATTCAGTGATATTCTAGGAAAGTCTGGAAATTGACCTTTATAATGGTCTCCTCTGCATATCCTTCCAGCTAGCAATGTGAATCACATGGATCTTGCACCTTGTTAGAACATAGAACATAAAAGAATACAGCGCAGTACAGGCGAAAGTCTGGAAATTGACCTTCACAATGGTCTCCTCTGCATATCCTTCCAGCTAGCAATGTGAATCACATGGATCTTGCACCTTGTTAGATGTGCTAATTAGCTATCCAAGAAAGACCAATACTTTCATCTTGGAACTAAATGGTCAGGTCAAATCACAACTGTTTATGACTTCACAGTCCCAGCACTCAACACACTTGCTGCTGCCATTTTCCCTAATAGTAAATACTCTACACCTTATCTCCAGTAAAACAATCTAAGCCTTCCTTTGGGCTCTACCAATCAATCTACGCAAGCCTAATACCAGCTAGACTTTAGAACAGGTCACAGTATTCACTTCATTTTACTTTAAATTTAAAACAATCTCGAAACACTGACGTATTTGTTCAATCATAAAACTGCAGCAAGCTTATGTAAACATCTGTAAACTTCAACATCTTAAATCTAACTGGCAAATTTCTGGCTGGATACTTTATCGGTACTGTATTCCACTCCTCATTGCTGGCTATCAAGTTGGTTCAATGTTGTACATTTCAATATAATCAATAGGTTGGGGAAAAAAATGAACATCTATTAGGAAGACAAACAAGGGAAGAAGAGACAAAATTTCTGAATTTGGGAAATAAATTTAAAAGGTCTTCTTCAAAGTGGTACTACTTTCTTCTCACATTAAATGAGGAGTGGCAGATGTAGTTTAGTTTAGATAAATGCAAGCTGTTGCATTTTGGTAAGACAAACGAGGATAGGGCTTACACAGTTAGTGGTAGAGGCCTGGGGAGTGTTGTTGAACAGAGAGATCTAGGATGCAGGGACATAGTTCCTTGAAAGTGGTATCACAGATAGACAGGATAATGAAGGCAGTGTTTGGTATGCATGCCTTCATTGGTCACAGTATTGAGTACAGGAGTTGAGGTATCATGTTGGGACTGTAGAGGACATTGGTGAGGCCACTTTTAGAATATTGTGTACAGTTGTGATGCCCTACTGTAGGAAAGACACTATTAAAATGGAAAAGATATAGAAAAGATTTACAAGGATGTTACTGGGACTGGAGGGTTTTGAGTTATAAGGAGAGACTGGATAGGCTGGGACATTTTTCCCTGGAGCTTAGCAGGTTGAGGGGTGACTTTCGAGAGGTTTATAAAATCATAAGCGGCATAGATAAGGTGAATAGCAAAGGTCTTTCCCTAGGATAGGAGAGTTCAAAACTACAGGCCATACTTTTAAAGTGATAGGGGAAATATTTAAAAGGACCTGAGGGGCAGCATTTTCACACAGAGGGTGGTGCATTTATGGAATGAATTGCTAGAGGAAGTGATAGTTATAGATGCAGGTACAGATACAACATCCAAAAAACATTTGGACAGGTACATGAATTAGAAAGGTTTAGAGGGATATGGGCCAAACACAGTCAGATGGGATAGCTTAGTTTGGGAGATCTGGTCAGTATGGACAAGTTGGGCCAAAGGGACTATTTCTGCGTTATATGATTCCATGACTCTATGAAAGGAGAAACTTCCACTTACTGTCATCATAATATGTGACAGATCCAATAGGGGTTTGTGCAATCACAATGACGATAAATCTGAGACATTCATTTCAGAATTCCACATCTAGAAATCATTTTAAATGCTAATTACTGGGGACTAATATACCAACAAAATAGAAAAGACTAACATAGAAGTCACAGCAGTAACCTAGCAATGTTTGTGTCTTAAAATCTTGCACATTTTAGGAAAAAGGATTGGTGGGGTTAGGGTAATGATTTCCATTCATTTGTGTTTTGTAATGACTGAATAGAGTCACGAGTTCAAAATTTAAGGTCAACAGGATCTTACAGGTTAATATTTCACCTATCGGAAAGTGTGGCTGAAAATCTGGACTGAATTACTAGACAGAAAGAAAGGATATGAAACATGTTTTGTGCCAACTTAGTGTTGTCAAGTTATATATTGCTGAATGCAGGTCGAATTAAAAATGAAGTTTGGCATTCTTCATTCTGAAGCCATAAAGTTCAGATACATAGGAAGTGAACATCTCATCTGACATCTCTTTTCTTTATCTCTCCTCAAGCTCAAAAACACTTAAAACTAGCACTCAAATAGCCCCTTCAACTTTGCCAAACATGTTATGTTGTTGCACAGGAATATTCAAGCATATATGATGATATTCAGACAAAGCTTTGTTAAAGATGTAGGCTCTGAGGAGTGCTTTAAGGGAGGAAGCATGTAGAGACAGAGGTTTTGGAAGGAAATTAGAAAGAGGCAACTGGACAATTAGGCATGTCTGCCAACAGTAGTGTGATTTAAATTAAGAAAGTGCAAGAGAATTGGAGAAGCGCTATGATTCTATATGATCAGCATTTTTGATCTAACTCCTTCTGCCCTTGTGAAGGTCTTGAATCTTTGCAGACCATGTGGTATAGTTACACCCAAAATGAAAAACTACGGAGGGAATTGCAGGTTTTTGACCCAATAACTGTGAAGTGATGGTTATATTGTTATGGTACTTTGTTGTGTGTTTTCGAAGGAAACCTGAAAGCATAGGCATTCCCGTTAGCTTGCAGCCCTTCTTGGTGCCATTGAAGGTGCCTTACTGCGTACTGTGCATTGTATCTCAATGATGGCACATGTTGCAGTCAGTATGCATCAGTGGTGAAGACAGACAATGTTTAAAGAGGGGAATGAGGATCTGATTGAGTGGGCTGCTTTACTTTTGATGGTTTTAAGCATTTTGAATGCTGCTCAAATTGCACTTATCCAGCAAATGGAGATTATTCCATCATATTCTGACTTGTGCCTTTTGAATGGTGGACAGGCTTTGTTGAGTCAAGACATGAGTTATTTGCTGCAGAATTCCCAGTCTCCAACCTGCTATTGTAGTCACAGTATTTATGTGGTTGTTACAGTTAAGTTTCTGGTTAATGGTAACTCTCAATATGCTGATGGTGGGGAATTCAGTGATAACACCTTTGAAGGTAAAGGTAGATAGATTTTTATTAAGCAAGAGGGTGAATGGTTATCAGGGCTAGGTGAGAATTTGGATTTATGTTTACACTCAGATCAGTCATGATCTTATTGAATAGCAGAGAAGGTTTAGGGTCAATGGCCTACTCCTGCTTTGCAGATTCATGATGCCCTGGAACAATAAGGGAGAATATTAGATCCTTTTTGGCATGAAATGTTATTTCAATAAAAAAGGATGGAATACAGTGATTATATTCAGGCCAAGGGACAGACAGAATAAATACTACAAACAAAACAGAGATAGCAGAATACCAAAAAATTATTTTGTGTCAGCTTTTTCCTCAGATGTTACAACACTGATATGACATTGAATAATGTATGATAAATGGCATTGATTTTTTGGAATGGAGAGAAGTGGATATGCTGAATAAACTAAACAAACTCAAAATGGAGAAAACCCTTCTGAATGACTGCATCCATTTATTTTAAAAGAATGTAGAGGACAGCTTGTAGTGGCATTACCACATCTGTGTTAAAATTCATTAGAAAGAGGTTTAGTACCAGAGGATCGGTGCGAAACAAATATTATCCCGATATTTCAGGAGAAGGACCAAACATGTTGAGGAAATAAGTCAGTTCGACACTGACAAGTAATGGAATCCCTGTTATAAAGAATATAAGAACATCAAGCTATGAGAAATAGTGTGCAGAAAATCTTAAGGTGACAATGGTAACGAAGTAGATGTAATTTATTGGGATTTTTAAAATACCCTTAATATGGCACACTGTAACTGAGGGAGGACAATAATAAACATGCAGAATAGGTTTGAACTGAAGAGTAAGAGGAGTCTGCAGCATTGATTTACCAAATTCTTTCCACCATTTCTTAATATCACATGAAGTGGAGTGAAAAGAGTTAAAGACTGGTAACTGTGATTTAGATTTATTGTCATGTGTATAAAAATAGAATGAAAAATGTTTTTTGAATGTTAAATGTGAAGTGCTGCCAAGCTCTGTCATCATCTTGAAACACTGAGTATAATGCAAGATTTTGCTACAATAGAGTTCATCTTTCTCTCTTCTTCTTGATCCTCCTCTGCTGCTCCTCCAGACGTTGCTTGACATCGTCTTGGGATCTTGGTTATGGGCCTACTGCCTCCATTGCTGCCACTCCCACAACCACTGCATCTAAGCTGGAACCACAGGCTTGGTCTCCTATCTCCTGTTCCCCATCCAATGCTCCTCCAGACACTGCTACCAGTCATCGGTCACTGAGCCCCTGGCTCCAGGCTCCTCCATGGTGCAGAGAGGCCGAGCCCAGGCTCATGAGCTGAAAGTTGCTGATTCCATTGCTGCCACCTTGATGGTGGTTACCCCTCAGGATGATGATGGAGCATACACACAGCACTTCTGGTTGTAGATGGTTGTCAATGCTTCAGCCTTCTTTTTTATAATGGTGTGCTGGGCTTCCGAGCTGAATGAAATTCCAGATCCTCCAGCACTGACAAAAAGCAGACTGACAAATTATAGACAGTGTCACAACCGAGATTATATGATGGGTAGGTAGGGCTTGTGTCACTATCATTTTGGCACACATATAGTAAAATCAATAACTCATAAGGGGTTTAACATAATTCCTGCTTTCTCCCAACTTGCAGGTTGGAAACCATTCAGGGTAAATGTGTTCTTGTTTTCTAATTCCTTCCTGTTATTTATGCTATCTTTTAACTACAGATGCATGTCACTTGACTAGTTACCAGATGTTCTGAATTGGGGCCACAAAAGGAAGGAGATAAGGTGGTTACAATTCTGCATTTTAAGAGCATCAAACATGATAATTCCCTCTTGACCAAAAGCATATACTTAGATCCACAAGACTTGTTTCTCACTGGCACCTTGTGGAATTTCTCACCATATGATTAAGATTGTTTGAGGTAGTTTGCTGCCACCATCCTCCTCTGTCTTGGGGCTATCTACTGATTGGTGGTGCAGGATACCTCACTGAAAATCATCTACAGAAGAGACAGTGTTCTTGGATAACAAGGCAGTTTATTACACAATATCAATAAGTAAAACTATAGAACTACTAGAATCATAGGGAACTGGTACAGGTACATCTGTCCACTTTAATAGAGAGAATAGAACTGTTCACTTCTATCTCAACTGTGTGTGGCATCAGAAGAATGGGCAGAGCCAATGCAACAAACACTAAACACTTCAGAAGCATTGCTTATACAACAAACCTATCCTTTTTACGATTCCTCATACTACCATGAATTTGTAACTCATCTGAACTCTTCTGACAATTTGAGAGATAATTCCTTGCCTTTTTCTTTAGAAAGAGAGTAAAAATTGTTATATTTGACACTGAAGGATGATCAATTCCAATAAGCTTTTGAAGTTACCAAGAATGTGCATTTTCTTCTGACAACTTTCACTGGCTACAAGTGCCTTATCCTGTAGGGCTTCTTACACACCAAATATATGTTTCCTTACAATAGGTAGGGCTGATTTTAAGGTATATTTCTCTCTCACTGCTTCTCATCCTCAATAGAAAAACAGACCGAAAAATTGTGTGCCCGTATTATGCCCGTATTTTCTCCCCTTCCCACATTAGAATGAGCTAACTTTAAATCTTTATCTTTTATATTTTTATTTTTCCTTTGTGTGGAGATGCTTGTGCAGATTCGATTTGATCTTCGAATCGCACAATGGAGAAGAGGCCTTTTGTCCCATCAGGTCTGTACTGCTATAAATATACTATGACCTACTGGGACCTAAGTCCCAGTTTCCTGCACTAAACCCATGGCCTTGAACATTGGGACACGTCATGTGCTCATCCAAGTGCTTTTTAAAGGTTTCTGTCTCAACTACCTGCCAAGTTTTACTTATTGCTTTAATCAAAATGTTTTCATTTTCTTGCAACACCAATGTCCAGCAATATCTGACCTCTGGAAGAGGACTTTACAATGGTATAAGGATTAAGAAAGATTAAGGGAATTCTACACAAGAAATATTATGAAAAACAATCCTAATATTCTAAGGACTTGGTAATTAAAACAAAAGGAGCTGCTTAATTAAACTATTCAGATATCTTCTGGGAATGAAACACATATCTTATCCCAATAAATCAAATGAGAACAGTGCATGTTGGAATTAAAGCAGCATTTGTAAAATGAGACGGTTAACAGTTCAGATGGGTGCACATACAAACTTTGAACTTTTCCCCCAGATGCTGGATGAATAAAATGTCAGAAGAACAGTACTTTTGGTTAATTTAAAACTCCCAATATTTGCAATATTTTCCACCTTTTTAATCAATAAATTCAACACCTGATTTAAATTCAGTAAGAATCTGCTGTATCCATGCACGACATGGTCCGATGCTTATTTCACATAATGCTCAATTTTTAATTTTATCTTCATGTGACAGACAGAGTCAGTACAAGAATAGCATTTGGAATGTGCTTTGACCAATAGATATGCTAGGTGTTCTGGTAAATTAAGGTTTATTTCACATGAAACCTGCTAGTGTTAAATATTCAGCATTGAGCTCTAACTAGATTATTGTTTCTGCTGCTCCCTGCAATATACGCATTCCTATTTCTTATGGATTCTCCAGTTGCTAAGGAACATCTCGCTTCATGATCTGTATCAGTTTAACGTGTGTCTTTTCTCCCCTTCCCACATAGCCAGTTGTGCCTACATTTTGTTACATTTTGCTCCTTTAGTGTGTGACTGATATGAAAACCATAGGAATATAAACAAAATACAACAAATGCATGGGTTCTCTATTGTAATTTGAACTAAAAGGTGCACACAATGCAAACTAAGGAATAAGGTTTGCTCACCTCTTACACTATTATTCTACTCCTGGGTTATATGAGAACATTTCCTCCTTCAGTGACTCTCCACCTACAGGTTCTTAACACCATTGCACAGCACACGACTCTTCAATAAGCAAGTGGGGAGAAATTTCCAAGATGATCTCTGACCTAGTTTTGAGTCATCTGGAGTCAAGGCAAGCCCAGCTATAGACATATCAATGAGTAATCATTGGTCCTTAACCACAAATTTATTGGTGCTATGATATTCTGCCCTAGACTTATACAATATAGGAGAGGCCCTTTGGCCCACTGAATCTGTATTGACTAAACCTAAACTCCTGTCACCACCTGATGAGTCAGTAAACAATATTTACAACATAGGTTCAAGTGCTTGCAGTTTCAACGGCCTATCCTTGTACCCAAACCCTGTGGCTGCCTTGGAACTTTTTCAAAGTTGACTGTCCTGAATGCAACTGAATGTCACCCTCTGGCAATAAAGACTGGACCTCCAAAGCCACATTTTCCTGAGGTAGTTGGAGCAAACCAGAAATTTGTCTAACTCCTGCTACTTAACTGGAGGTTGAAAATTCAGGCCTAGGTGCTTTCACTGGGGCCTTTGAGTTTCATATTTGCTCCCTTCAACAGCAAAATGATTACATGGTAGCCGATTGGTTAGCACTGTTACCTCACCAGCACAGACTGTCCATGTGTGTGTGGGTTTTCTCTGGGCGCTTTGGTTTCTTCCCATAGACCAAAGATGCGCAGGTTAGGTGGATTGGTTATGCTAAATTGCCCAAAGTGTCTAGGGATGTGCAGGCTGTGTGAATTAGCTACAGGAAATGCAGGGTTACCTGGCTTGGGCAGGTGGTTCTGAGTGGGATGCTCTTTGGAGGGTCAGTGTGGACTCAATGGGTTGAATGGTCTGTTTCCACGCGGTCAGGATTCTATGATCTATATAGGGATTTGATGAGGTGTTAGTTTTGTTCAATTAATAACACTTTGTGTAACAGGCAATAAGTTTAAACCCAACCTAAAGTATTCAGCACCATAAACTAAGCTATTACTCTGCTTCAGTACTAATGGAGCTAATACAATCTTGGAGGTGCTGTTCTCTGTTAAAAATCTCAGTGCATGAAGAACAAACAGTGTGTTTTTATGTACAGACCAATGATTCTCCTTCATGCTCTTAGTGAATGTGAGCACATTACCATTGCCTTGTGGCCACTGCATTTATCTGCATAACAGTAACTGCAAAAATAATTATCCACGTGAACAGCTTGAAGGTATTCTAACGTGAGAAAGAGATATTAAAAATACAAAGCTAATATCCTTACTGACTCAAGTTATACTCCATGTAGCAAGCAATATAAAGGAAACCCATTTAATTGTACACCATAAATATATCAATGAATTCTGGTGGTAACAAACTTCTCAAACAGCTGCTGAATTATTCTGTACAATGAATAAGCTTTCCAAGAATTGAGTGCAAAGAAAATGCCGAGTCAATCAGATCATTGCTGGTCTCAGAGCTCCAGTGAGATTAAATATGCCCCACAAAGTAGCCAGACACAGGCTGGAAACCACAGGCTGAAGCACACTAAATGTACAGACACACTGGCAGCTGACAGGAGCTCTCTCTCTCTCTCTACCCCTCACACATTCAGCTTTCGACAGATCCAATTGCTGCAGCCACAGATTTTGCTGTGAAAATTAGGTCTAAAAAAAAACTGAATCAATCAGCAGGATGCAGGAAAGCAAAAGCAAGTTAAAGGGTGGAGAGATGGATTGGATTGGATTGGGTGGGGCTAGTTGCAGCGATGCCACCCGCCTCACAATACAGATGCAATTATTCCTTATCTAGTTGATCAGTCTACACAGACCTCCTGAAAGAAGTAGAGGTAACATATTGACTGCTTTGACTGTGTTGAGTGAGAAATAGCCTGGAAAGTGCAAACATTCTCAAGCATGTTCATAAAGCCTTGATCTGACCAGATACGGAAATAAATAACATTTACAAATAATGAAAGGTCTAGAAATATTCCGCCACCCATTTGAATGTGAAGAGAGAATTTAAACTGCATCACACAAATTTAAAAATCTTCACTTGAATCGACAAAATGAATGTTTACCCAATGATTTGATCTATTTTTGTAACAAACTTGCAGCGTTTTCCAACCTTTTCTTTTTCTGGCTTTTAATGTGGAAAATTTGTAGAATTCATCCCAAATACTTCTTGTCATAAGACTTTTTCAAAAATTGTTGATAAAGCCATGACTAATCTTCCTGTGCTACTATAACAATAAACAAGAGTCCTTAAAATGTCAAGACTTGTGAGACTTCCCTCACCACCATAAATTGCCCTTTATCCCAGTGATTACAATGTTAGTAACATGGCTGACACCAGTTAGTGATTGTTAAAGTGCATTTGCATGTATATTCTAAAGGTTATAATGTGCTGTCTGTCATTGCTATTTGGTTGGAACCACTACCATATTTGTATGAAATTTCTTTAATAAAAGGCAGTTGGAAAATGCACTCTCTCAGCGTTGTGTAAGAAGGCTATTGTTCTTCAGATGCTTCCCAATGGACAAACCATGAATCAATATTAACGTGAAAGGGTGCTCGGCATCCTTGCAGGCGATTAGAATAGTAGACTGCAATTCATTCTCTTTCTAAAAACAAAAGTGGGCATTTCCAGTGATGATATTTTCTCCTGCCCTCCACCTGTCGCTACCAAAGTTAGAACACTTAGAGTCATAGAGATGAACAGCTTGGAAACAGATCCTTCGGTCCAACCCGTCC